>NW_015505184.1:3081842-3083045 GCF_001515645.1 Sinocyclocheilus grahami
ACATGGTCCTCTTTTAGTCATATAATAACGTTCCAGATATGACTTTAGGAGGACGTTCCATTTTGGTTACATAAGACCATTTCAAAGAGGACATTTGGGACGTTAACAGAACGTTCTCACATGGTCCTCTTTTAGTCATATAATAACGTTCCAGATATGACTTTAGGAGGACGTTCCATTTTGGTTATTTTTTGGTCACATAAGAACGTTACAAAGAGGACATTTTGGACATTAACAGAACGTTCCCATCTGGTCCTCTTTTAGTCATATAATAACGTTCCAGATATGACTTTAGGAGGACGTTCCATTTTGGTTATTTTTTGGTCACATAAGAACGTTACAAAGAGGACATTTTGGACATTAACAGAACGTTCCCATCTGGTCCTCTTTTAGTCATATTATAACGTTCCAGACATGACTTTAGGATAACGTTCTGTATTATTCTATGGTCACATAGCAACGTTACAACAGGACATTTGGGACGTTAACAGACCGTTCTGACATGGTCCTCTTTTAGTCACATAATAACGTTCACAACATGACTTTAGGAGGACGTTCTATATTTAAGCGTGAACACAGACCAAGAACCAGTTTGAAAGAACTGTTACTGAAAGAACTGATACTTTTGCAGTGCTGCAGTATCATTCTAGTTTGGTCTCTTGTAATGTGTTACTAAAGGTTCTGAAAACATTCAGTAAATGTGATGGAAGGACCTAAATGGGACCCAAAAAAAAATAATTTCTAGGTTGGTCCTGCAAAAGTTATGGGAATGTAGTGTAGAGACCAATAGGGAACGTCCTATAGTAATGATTCTCTTAACGTTCCCAGAATGTCCTGAATGTTCTGTGAAGGTCCTCCAAATAGCATTCCCCAACCCTTTAAACAACGCCACATCACGACAGGCTCGGAACATCCTGGGAACGTTACTAGGCAACGTTCTTGACACCAGCGTGGATGTTCTGAAAACGTTTTGGGAACGTCAGATTTCCAAGTAAAATATGGTCCCCTAAACGTCCTGAATGTTCTGTGAACGTCCTCCAAATAACGTTCCCCAGCCCTTTAAAGAACTCGACATCGTGACCGTCTCAGAATGTTCTGGGGACGTAACTAGGCAACGTCCTTGACACCAGCGGCGACGTTCTGAGAAAGTGTTGGGAATGTCAGATTTCAAAGTAAAATATGGTCCCCTAAACGTCCCGAGAA
>NW_015505184.1:3083104-3115459 GCF_001515645.1 Sinocyclocheilus grahami
CTGCAAAGGCTCAAATGGGCCCTGCTGTAGTGCCGTGAGCACTAGAGTCAGGTCCCGAGAGGGTATAGAGGGGGGCCGTGGAGGATTTAACCTTCTCGCCCCCTTAAGGAACCTGACGACCAGGTCATGCTTCCCCAGCGACCTCCCTTCTACAGGGTCGTGGTTAGCCGGGATTTCAGCGACATAAACTTTGAGGGTGGAGGGAGACAGCCTTTGCTCCAACCCTTGCTGCAAAAAGGACAGCACGACTCTGATCAGGCATATTCGACCACCACTCAACGAACAGTTTCCACTTCAAAGCGTACTCGTGTCTCGTAGACGGTGATCTCGCTGAAGTGATGGTCTCAACTACCTCTTGAGGTAGGTCACTTAGAACCTCCACGTCCCGTCCAGGGACCAGACATGAAGTTTCCAGAGGTCTGGACGCGGGTGCCAAAGGGTGCCCCGTCTCTGAGTCAGTAGATCCTTCCTCAGAGGAATCGGCCAAGGAGGGGCTATCGCGAGGAGCATTAGTTCCGGGAACCAGGTCCGGGTAGACCAATAGGGTGCCACCAACAGGACCTGCTCCTCGTCCTCCCTGACCTTGCACAGCAACTGTGCAAGAAGGCTCACTGGGGGAAACGCATACTTGCGAAGGCCCCGCGGCCAGCTGTGTGCCAGTGCGTCCGTGCCGAGTGTTCCCTCGACCAGGGAGAATAACAACTAGCAGTGAGAGGTTTCTGGAGAGGCAAACAGGTCTACCTGAGCGGCTCCGAAACGTCTCCAAACCAGCTGGACCGTCTGGGGATGGAGTCGCCATTCTCCTGGGAGCGCAGCTCGAGACAGCTCATCGGCTGCCCGGTTGAGCAGCCCAGGAATGTGAAAAGCACAAAGCGACCTCAGATGCTTCTGACTCCAGAGGAGGAGGTGGGGGCGAGTTGCGACATGCGACGGGAGCGCAGACCACCTTGTCGGTTGATGTACGTAACGGTCGCCGTGTTGTCCGTGAGGACTAGTACGTGCTTGCCTCGTAAGCGCCCAGGCTGCGAACCAATCTTGGGGACGGATATACCTGAAGATGCATTTCTGCGTGAGTATCTTGAACGGGAGCCTGTGAAGGGCCCAGTTAATGACGTGCAGATCCAAGATGGGTCTCAACCCCATCGGCTTTCTTGGGTACAATGAATTAAGGGCTGTAAAACCCCATCTTCGGCTGGAGGAACCGGCTCTATTGCGTCCTTCGCCAGCAGGACTGTGATCTCTGTACACAAGACAGGGGCATCTGCTGCTTTCACTGAAGTAAAGTGGACGCCCCTGAACTTGGGAGGGCGCCGGGCGAACTGAATCGCATAGCCGAGCCTGACGGTTCGAAGGAGCCATCGAGACGGTCTGGGTAGCTCTAGCGCAAGTGGCATCAACGGAACTACAGGCGTACTCGCAGTGGGGCAGCGCAGAAGAACGCAGGGACCCGACCTGGGCATCTCGTAGCCGGTCCGAGGCGGGGTCTGGGTGTGTGTAACACTGACCTGCGTTCGAGCAGAGGGTGCGTGGTTAGTCCGTTGGTTCGTCCTCCCGATTCGCCCACTGCTGCTCACTGGCAAGAGAGGAGGGTGAGTGTGATACGGCTCTGGATCGTCCACAACCCCCCTTTCCCTCCGGGGACCCAGAGATAGAAGAATTTGCTCTTTTGTCGAGTATTTGGGTACCAGTGACAGAGAGGTCAGTGGCAGAAAAAAGGAAACAAAAGATTCACTGTCCGGTCCTCCTCCGGGGGAGGGAGTGGTGCATTCACCATCTCCCGAAGAGCAACTCCCTCCATCTCTGGGTCGCCCCCCTCTTGCTCTTTCGCTTACCACCAGGTCTGGCGAGAGCCTGGACGGGCGGGGCGGCTGCCCTGTGACCGGCTCCTCGGCGCAGCTTTGCTGGAAGCTGCTGCGGACGCTGCATGGGAGCAGTGGCCGGGGGCCGCCCTCAGCGACGAGCGGGCTGAGGCACTGCCACCGGCGGCTGGGTGGAGGCAGTAGCTGCACGCCGGGATGTACCTGATGGCCTCAGTCTGCTTTTGGGCAGCGGAGAACTGCTGGGCGAAGTTCTCCACCGTGTCGCCGAAAAGGCCGGTCTGGGATACGGGGGCATTCAAGAATCGTGTCTTGTCTGTCTCGCGCATGTCGGCCAGACACAGCCATCGATGGCGCTCCTGGACCACCATAGTGGACATCGCACGACCCAGAGACCGCGCCATAACCTTTGTCGCTTGTAGCGCGAGGTCCGTCGTGGTGCGGAGTTCCTTGAGAACTTCCGGGTCGTGACCACCCTCATGCAAGTCCCTCAGTGCCTTGGCCTGGTGCACTTGCAATAACGCCGAAGCGTGTAAGGTGGACGCAGCTTCTCCACAGGCTGTATAAGCACTGCCGATCAAGACAGACGAGTGCCTACAGGCCTGGGAGGGGAGAAACGGTTTGCCACGCCAAGTGGTAGCGGCATTTGGACACAATTGCATCGCATCTGACCACTCCACCTGGGGAACTCCCGTGTACCCCTGCGCTGGACCCCCATCAAGGGTGGTGAGGGAGGATGAGCCACTGGGCTGGTTTCTGGCAGTGAAAGGTGCCGTCCATGACCCAGTGATCTCATCATGCACCTCCTGGAAGAAAGGCACTGGGGTGGGGCCCTGAGAACCAGCGCGAGCCACCCAGAGAAACCAATCGTCCAACCTTGAGGGTTCGGTACACGGTGGAAGATTCCACTCGAGCCCGACTCTCTCGGCGGCCCGGGAAAGCATAGCCATCATTTCCGGGTCCGTATCTGGCATCTCTGAACGCCCAGAGGGCGGCAACGCTGACGGATCTTCATCCCCAGAAAAGTCTTGCTCAAGAAAAGCCTTGGAAGAAAAAGGTGGTATCCCCGGGGATGGTCCAGCCTGCTCTTTTGAGAACTCCACTGGTTTCGAAGTGCCAGCAGCATGGGGCATCCCCGGAGGGGAATTCCTTACCGTGACAGTAAGACCAGTCTGCCACTGCCAGAAAAAGGGCGCCCCCGGCTGCCACCAGAGGGAACCCCAGATCTAGGCAGTGGCACGGGCACTCCGCCCCCTTGCAGGTAACGGAGTCTGGTCCGCAACTCCGAGATGGTCATACCCCTGCAATGGGAGCATGAGTCATCCACGAAAGCCACCTCAGCGTGCTTCATTGCCCAGACACGAGAGGCAGCGATCGTGACCATCACCCCGCGCCAGCTAACGACCGCACCCAGAAACACACGGATGGTAAGACATCTTTAAAAAGACGCGTCTTTAAAAAGACGTTCCACCCGTGAAGCTCTTTTAGATGGAAATTGCTCTTTTAGTGTGCTGAAGCGCACAGGGGAGATGGCTGTCTGCAACATACACAGGGGGTAGTGCAGCCTGATGTGTGCAACCCACTCGACACGGGAAAACCACCGGCGCTGAAGCACCGTACCACCAGCACGAGAGCCCACGAAGAGCGTGCTTGGCTGTAAGTTTTTCCTTCTCTACGCAGAAGGTCAGGAGCAGAACGACAGAACCGCTCGGCTCCTAAGCGAAAAGCTGATGCACTGCATCAGCTGCCTACTCATACTCACGCAATAATCGCATGCCAATGTGCATTGGCTCGTTTAGTTTACACTCGAAGTAGATTGGTCTCTCTAAGCGAGATCCCAATTCGTCGGTCATCCGACGTGATGTCGAGAGTGACCGACTGAAAGGGAAAATAAATTATGCTCTTGGGCACAATAAGCAAGTTAACATACAGTACAATCTATATCTTGGAGATTACCTAGGGACACATTTTAATCCATATATTTTTACACATGCTCAATAAATGCCATATTTGAAGAGTGCACATATGCGTAAATGCCTGAGGGAACCTCAGAGTATGACGTAAGAGGGAACCCGTGATGAATCAAACATTAAATAAAGAAAAATGACAGGGAACAAAAAATTGTAAATTAGTCATCAGGTGACATGTTCAATAGAGCAGTGTTTCAGATCTCAAACCAATTAAATAGGATAAGTTATTACTCCACCACATGCGTGTGATGTCTTTAACAACTGCCCAATATTGTTGAACTAATGTGGTTCAAACGACGGAGATGTGACAGTATCTGGGAAACAGTCGTGACTAGCTAGTTTGTCTCCACAGCAATGCATTGTACTATGGTGGTTAATCAGAGAGTTACATTTTTATATGGGAAATGCACCCCTGAAGAGATTTAAGTCAGATTTGGGGATAGCTTTTTTGTTTTGTTTTCTGCTGAATAGGTAACATTTCAGTAGCTCAGTAGGTAGCTAGCAAACATTAGTGCACTTGTTCGCTGAATTCAGATAGGTATTGCATTTCTTTATTTTTTTCTTCCAGTTTTGATATAGTCAATGAGGTAAATTGCACTTATTTTCTGCAAGCTATGAAAGACAGCAATTCTGCTCTGTGTCATTTGGTCAGCACAAAAGCAGAAGATACAGTATATGCTAGTAGAACGTACTTCTTATTGTCATGTCGATGTACAATGGTGGATCCACTCTGATGTAATGATCACAAATTTGCAGGATCGTTCACCCCAAAATTAAACTTCTTGCATTTTTCTTCTGCCAAACATATGGCATCAGATTTTATGAATGATGTTTGTGAGAAAACAGTTTTGGTTCCCACTGGCATCCATAGCATGGCAGAAATACTGTGGAAGTCAATGGAAACCAAAACAGTTTTGAATAACGAGGGTAAGTAAATAATGACTAAATGTATTCATTTATTATTATTTTTTTTTTTTACTGATTTTTATTTTATTTTTTACCTTTAAGAGTTGTTTACATATAATGTTTCTATTTTAATCCACAGTTGAGGGATTACATTTTTTTTTTGTTTGTTCATTAATTCTGAGTAAATTAATAGTGATTAATATATTTGTTTCTCATTCATTCATTCATTGATTTGATTACTTCTGTTGTTATTTTGGAGTTATGCGCAATACGATGACTTATACAGGAATGTGGCTCTGGAAGTTCTCCCAACATCTGTGCCTTAGGACAGCTATATTGGTGTCTTTGATCCACCTCATATAGTACATCAAAGCTGGGCTGAAATGAAAAACTAACCTCAACTCCATCCAGCGCCGAGAGAAAGAGGAATCTATCTATTCTCTGCACTCTGATCTGCACCACATGACGATATGTGACACTTCTGCTTAAGCACCGATGTATAAAATGCTAAAAGTGCAGAAAATCACTCACAATGACTTACTCAGGGTGACAGATACGCTTGATGAATCATCATAGGATGTGGACAAAAGACCGGTTTCAAATATGACCTTGCAGATATTCATTAGGAAAACACGTTAAATTGTAGTTGTGCTGATGGAGCACATGGGTGGCACAGAGCAGGAATGAAGGTCAGCTTTACTATGATTGTAAAAATGATTCAAGGCATCCTAAAATGACAATGTGAAGAGAGTTTCAGCTGAATAGTGTTTCTTCTCAGAGCTTCTATTCACAAGAAAAATGCACTAAATGAGAGGAGGACTATTTGTCGTTGGATTCTGCACTCAATGAAAAAAAAGGTACAAACTACCTAAGCTACAAAAGCTAAAAGGCACCTTATTTACCCCTAAATGGTGCATATTAGTATTTTAAAGGTACCCATTAGTACCTAATGTGTACTAGTGCCTTTTCAGACTGTGTTTTTTTGTAGGTGACTATTATTATTATTAAACTGGAATCACTAAAAAATGTTGTGCACTAAAAAATGTTGTGCAACTAAGCAAGCAAAATAAAAAAGGAAAAATGTAGTTGTTTCTGCAGTATTGTTTTGCCATTTGTTTTAATTTCACATTTGTTACGGAGTCTCTTACAGTCTCTAACCTTCCCCTCATCTCCCTCCCAATCTCCCTCCTACAGTACGTCAGCCAATGGGAGACTGCGATGCAAAGTGTATTCTTATCTAAGCCAAGAGAGGCTAGAAATGGGACTGAGTAAAGGGGAGACAGATCATGGATTTGTGTTATAAACAGAAAACCCTGAGATGCTTAGAGAGAATTGGATTATCATATTGATACAAACAAAGCAAAGGAAAACATGCAATTACAAACTAAGGTAGGCACTGAAACTAATTGTTTCTTTCAGCTGCATGTCAGGAACAGCCACTTAGCATGTTTATTAGCATAGCAAAAAAAGTACAGGAGAAAGCAAAGGTTAGAAAGTGTAATTTAGCTATTTTTTGCTTAATGTACTTCAATCACTTTAGTGTCTTATGTTTAAAATAATAAAAATATATATTTTGTGTTTTCTATCTCAAATACACATCTAAACCATTAAAGTTAACATTTTTAGAGTAATAATAGTTAGAAGTTATTATTAACTTAATCCTCATCGATTTAAGAGAAAGTTTGAGGCCTAACTTTCCCTCCGGTCTGGTTTTCACAAGGAACTAGCCATGAAAATATTAGCCCAGCATCAGAATGAGCATTTGAAGGGCTTATGACTGAATAAAGTACTTCACAAAGGGTAATGGGGGTGATTTCTGCAATAGCCTGTGTGCACTTAACCATATCAGGAGCTCAAAAACAGAAGTTAATGGGCCTTTGGCTTTAGAACATAAATAGAAAAACAAAGAAATAGACTAAAGAATAGACTAAGCTGGACTTAATGAGAATGCTAATGCAGCCATAATTCGTGAAGCCTTAGAACTATGGGGAGGGCTTGCAGGTTCTAGAGCTATACAGTATCTGCACTGAATCTTTCTTTAGCCTGATGTGTTAAAATCCATGATCACTATGCTCTGATGTTTTGCATTAATTTAATTTATTTTCATTTAGCATATTTAATTGCAAATGATTGAACAAGTATGGTGTTCGATCATCCATTTTATTTTTGCTAAAGATACACATCCCTAAACATCATTTTCTGTAGTTACTTTAGTTAAATGATTCAGGATTTTGAACTAGACATTTTGGGGAGAAATTAGTAACAGAACTTTTGTTCAGTTGTAGCTTTTTTTTGTTCCTACCATGAATCAAAGGACAATTAAGGCAACAGCTACGATATTAGAGCTGCTGATTCAGCCATTCAGGTCACTTGACATTCAACACACCTGATTTGATTATTCAGATTATTCATCAGGAGATGTGGCTGCCTCAGGGATCGATTAGGAACAATAATGATAAATCACTTCCTCTGGCTGCTTCCCCACCTGAGCGCCGTGTTGAAAAAAGTTAGAGGAGCTGTGTGAAAGTTTTAGTACCAAATTGATCCATCTAATGCTCTACAATTGACAAGTAAGCTGAGATCGGCAGACGAGAATACTGAGCTAGCCAAACTCATAGGCAACCTGTTTTAAAGAGCTGTGTGGCTGTATTTAATCAGTTCTTTCTCCCAAACGATTCTACAACTCAACCACCACTAGACTGATTTCAAGCTTGACAGATTTCAATTTATTCCTTTGATAGATTCCTTTCGTCCCCACAGCAGGAGCAACACATGTCTAGATCTAATATAGAAGCGTCTGAAAAATAGGTGGAATTCATTTTAAAGAAAGGGGTTTGACAAAAGCAGGCCAAATACTTGTGACTGTCCGGTGAAAAAAGGTAGCAAGCAGTGAATTGTACAGAGTGCTTGGAGTGTTTGAGGGCCAAGCAAAATAAAATGATTGTGAAACGCACAAGAAGATTTGAAACAGACAAACACCATTTAAGGAGAATCCAAGGATTTTCTGGCTGAGCCAAACACCTCTTTCTGTATTATTTTGAGTGGATGTATATCATATCCAGTTTTATGAGGTGTTCAGGGTATTTGGGATTGGCATAAATCAACTAGATACGATGCCCAACTGTGTATATTTATGTCAATGTTGAAAACTGTTTAATGTTTTCATGGAAATTATACATTTAGTTGAAAGCTCAAGAGGTCAGCATTTATTTGAAACATAAATATGTTGTGCAAAGTTTCTTTACTGTCATTTTGGTCAATTTATCTTTGCAGATTAAAAGTTAATTTCTTTACAAAAAAAATAAATAAAAATATATATATATATATATATATGAAAGCTATATTATTTTTATTAATTGAGTAAAATACTTTATTATATCCTGTATAAGAATTTAAATCAAATGCAGTTTACCACATAATATGATCGTATCATACATATAGTACAATACAGAGGGCTGTATAATTGTGTTAATATATCATATATTAATACAATTATACAGCTCCCAGTCACGTCCTGTATGTAAATCCTATTATAAGGGATTTTCCTACCATGGGAGCAATTCAAGCTTGAAGTACCACCTTCATGTTTTTGTGAGTCCGCAGCAGTCAGCACAGCCCCAGCTGAGCATCAGACAGTGCCTTGCCAAAACACAAAATGAGTGAGAATTTTTCAGTTTCTTTTCAATGCTGTATTCTTCCACAGGGGCGCTGCTAGCAATTTTGGGCCCTATGAAAGAATATGAGGTTGGGCCCCCTACCGCACCAAACATACACTATATTGCCCAAAGTATTGGAACACCCCCTTCTAATGAACAGGTTTGACTACTTTAGTAATTTCCACGAGTACAAATCTTAATGTTTAAGCATATAATGATATTCTAGGGAATTGTGTGCTTCCTAATTTTATATCAATAGTTTGAACAGAACCCTTTTCTATTCTAACACAACAATGCCTCTGTGTATAAGGCAAGGTAAGAAAAAAAAAAAAAGAAAAGAAAAGAAAAGATGGATTCAGTCAGTGTGGAAGAACTTGACTGGTCTACATAAAGCCAAGTCCTAATCAGAGCTGAACACCTCTGGTGTGACTGTAAATGCAGACCTTGTGCCAAAAACTCATCACCAAACACCAATGACTTGATGGTGTGATGAGTAAATTACTAACAGGTGCTCATGATCAGAACAGCCCCCCCCCCCCCCCACCCCTACGGAGCGGATACCAGACACTCCACCAGAAAACATAAAAATTCAGGAGGGAGGTGGAATGGAGGCGGACCATGGGGAGGGACGGCAGGCCAGGACCATGCAATGGAAGAGGGTTAGGCGACAGAGGTAGACCAGGATATGAGAGCAGAACCGGCAGAGTGGAAGGCCAAGGCGGGGCCGGCAGGACGAACCAGCAAGGCCCCAACCATACAGGAACCCCAGCAGATAGCCAGTACGGAGCCGGAGGAGTGAGCCAGAGAGGCTCCTGCCAAACCGGAACCCAGGCGGGCAACCAGAGTGGAGCCGGAATCCTGCCAGGCAACACTGGTGGGACAAAAACCCCTCTCAGCAACACAGTCAAATCTCTCAGTAAACAAGAGCAGAGAGAGAGTTTAGTACCAGCCTCGACGGCTTCAACAGGACTAGCCGATTGCTCCTCAACGGTCCCTGTGAGCTCCCGGACTGGAGTGACTTCCTTAATGAGCTCTGAGAGCTCCAAACTGGAGCAGGCTCAGGAGTGGACCCTGTGGGCTCCCGGACTGGAGCGGGCTCTGGAGTGGACCCTGTGGGCTCCCGGACTGGAGCGGGCTCTGGAGTGGACCCTGTGGGCTCCCGGACTGGAGCGAGCTCTGGAGTGGACTCTACTGTCCTCCTTCTCGCCCTCCGTTTCTTAGTGGGAGTCTGAAGGGTAGAGGTGGTGGGAAAATCCCTGTGGAAGGGTTCTGATTGGCCTGGTATTGCCCACTGACTTCGACCATGGAGATACATGACGAAGCCCCAGAAGTCTAGGATCCCAAGTCCTTCCATCTCCCACTGGGGCAAAGGATCATCCAGACAGACATTAAGGAGGTCCTTAAGTGCAGCCTCGTTATAATTCAGCCCCACCGCCAACGTCCAAAAGGTCTGGGCAAAACCACCAACCTCCATTCCCTGCTGCCTCAGAGCCATCAGAGCCCAGTGTCGAGCCACTCGCTCCTTCCCTGTGCCCTGTGGCAGGAGGGGTAATCCGAATGTCCATTGTCCAAACGAAGGCAAAAGCAAAACAAACTGCTGGATCTCGTACTGGCTGCAGTATTCTTTCACAGAATGCCAGGAGAAAACAAGGTTAGATCCAAGTGCAGTTTATTATAGAACAAATAAACAGAACAGAACAAAACGTAGCAAAAGGTAATCCAAATCACAGGGAACAGAAAACACGATGTAACCTCAAACAATACTGCAACAAAGACAGGTATAAATAGTGATGGTATGATGAGTAAATTACTAACAGGTGATCATGATCAGAACAGAAACGACAGGCAAGGGACTATGGGAAATGGAGTTCAAAACATGTAACACTGAAACGGGAGAGCGCCCCCAAGTGGCCAGTCCAGGGCACCACAACCAGACACTGTGACAGTATCTGGTTGCCATGACAACCTCACGCACTTCCTGCTGCTGCTCTATGTAATCAGAGTGTGAATTTGTAGATTTTCTATTGCAAAACTAAAATGTGTTTAAAAGTGCGACTGACCAAATCGTCCGGCTCGGTTTGCCCCCCCTCGAACTTGAAGACATCTCTAATTTGACAGTTTACCATCTGATCTCACTCAGTGACTCTAATAAAAAAAAAATAGAATTATCTTCATTTTATGTTTAAAATATGATGAGTAAATTACTAACAGGTGATCATGATCAGAACAGAAACGACAGGCAAGGGACTATGGGAAATGGAGTTCAAAACATGTAACACTGAAACGGGAGAGCGCCCCCAAGTGGCCAGTCCAGGGCACCACAACCAGACACTGTGACAGTATCTGGTTGCCATGACAACCTCACGCACTTCCTGCTGCTGCTCTATGTAATCAGAGTGTGAATTTGTAGATTTTCTATTGCAAAACTAAAATGTGTTTAAAAGTGCGACTGACCAAATCGTCCGGCTCGGTTTGCCCCCCCTCGAACTTGAAGACATCTCTAATTTGACAGTTTACCATCTGATCTCACTCAGTGACTCTAATAAAAAAAAAATAGAATTATCTTCATTTTATGTTTAAAATTATCTTCATTTTATGTGTTTTCCTCCATAAATATTGATACATGTTTTATTTAATTAATTGCCATATATAATTAATTAAACAATTTAAAGCATGGAATTACTCAAAACACACAAATATGTAAGATTGAAAATTAAAATTCTGTCATTTACTTCACCGTCATGTTGTCCCACACCTGTATGATTTTTTATTTGTATTTTTTATGTGAAACACAAAAGAAGATATTTTGTAGAACTTTGGTAAGAAAATAACACTGGTCTCCATTCCATTGAATGGACCAAAAAAAAAAAAAAAAACAAGAACAATGCTTTCTCAAGAAAAATTAATTTAGGATAGTTCACCCAAATTGAAAATTCTGTCACCAATTACTCACCCTGATCTTGTTCCAAACCCGTGAGACCTCCGTTCATCTTCGGAACAAAATTAAGATATTTTTGATGAAATCCGAGAGCTTTGCGACCCTGAATAATGCAACTGACACATTCAATGCAACTGACACATTCAAGACCCAGAAAGGTCATAAGGACATCCTTAAAATAGTCCATGTGACATCAGTGGTTCAACCTTAATTTCATGAAGCTACGAGAATACTTTTTGTGTGCAAAGAAAACAAAATGTATGACTTTATTCAACAATTATTCTCTTCCTTGTCAGTGTTTGAAGCATATTCATGAGAGTACTTTGACATGTGTGTGCATTCCTTTGCTTGTGAACAAGGCACAGGGTGTCCAGGTTCTATGTCAGAATGCTGATTCCTGCATCAACAGCACCACATGCACAAAAAAAGTATTCTTGTAGCTTGATAAAATTATGGTTGAACCACTGATGTCACATGGACTATTTTAATGATGTCCGTACTACCTTTCTGGGCCTTGGACATGGCAATTCCATTACTGTCTATGCAGGGTCAGAAAGCTCTCGGATTTCATCAAAAATGTCTTAATTTGTGTTCCGAAGATGAACGAAGGTTTGAAGCAACATCAGGGTGAGTAACTGATGACAGAATTGTTGGGTGAACTATCCCTTTAAAGGTTCATCATTTATTCACCTTCATGTTGTTCTAAATCTGTATGCATTCCGTTCTTCTCCAGAACGCAAAAGAAAATATTTTGAAAAATGTTGGTAACCAAACAGTTTTTGTTACCATTGATTTACATTGTGGATGAAAAAAAAAATCTCCTTTTATATTTCTAAGAGGAAGCAAAGTCATACAGACATTTGTTTCCTTTTATTCTGTTTTGTACAAAACCAAAAATATTATACATTTTTATTGTTTGTTAATGAATATGCATGTCTAACAGCGGTGAATCACTGTCATTCAACAGTGGTGACGAGTCAATAGAACACAACCTTTCATTTTAGTAGTGCCACATTTGTTAGGGTAAAGTGACAAATCCTTGCCTCCCTTTGAGATTTCAAACACCACCTTAAGTAATTCATCCCGTTTTACACTGATGCAGTTTAGGGCACGTAATGGAAGCTCCCTTGCTGAATTGCAGCCGTAAATCATAGTAGTGATTTCTGTTTAATTACTTAGTAAAATGAGCCGTTATTATCGTAAATATTAATTTTAATAGCACAATCAATCTGCTTTGCAAATATATACGATTGTGTTTAAGCAACCTACTCAGCCGAGAGAAAACTTAACAAAGCTGTTGATATGTTATTTTGCTTTTTTTGCAGCTGGCAGACGCGCAGTACGTTTTTCTCTAACCTTTTTCAATTTGATGGGGGCAACAGCTTCTAATGTATTAGAGAAGATAGTGCCCATGTTGCTAGTTATTTCGTCTAGTTCATGTGTACTTATGGGTACACAGAGCAGTTGAGATAAATTAAGCTGTATTAATGACAGGAATATAGCCACATATCGTTACCGTTACAGTCAGCCTGTGCGAAAGGTCAAGCAATCAAGCGAATTTGCTAATTTGCAACAATGCCGTGCAGAAAATGCTCTGCGGATTGCTTGCATGTGAATTGCACAAGGTCAACGTGAGCGTCACGTCAAGTTGCAGCTCTGGGCTGGAGCCAGAAATTCATCATGCATTTATATGACCCTCATCAAGGCACGTGATATGCCGCGGGCAACTAGGTAAACTTTATAGGGCTGTGAGAAAGGTCATTTTTTGGTACTAACTCAAACTCTGCAGTTAGAGACCATGGGGACTGTGATTTTGTTATGCTGATGGATTTTGCTTTCCTTGGGCAGTTTATATACAGCAGTGAGTGACATTCATTTGGTCAGGCACACTGTTCCCTGTCTCTTGCATCGCTGTAGCACTGCGGCGGGAGTGCATTATTTGATAGATGTGCCGAGGAGAGACTGTAAAAACATGAGTTGTGACAACGCTTAACTGTCATTGCTCTTAAGTTTTTCCTTCAAGACAGGAAACAAGACGAAATGATTTTCCCTGAGCAGATTTTGAATTAAGTGGCTGCGCTCCTATACAAATGAATGCAGCCATATGAATATGCATGGGTTTTTCCATAGATGCTGTGTCAATTTAACATCACCCCTTCTTAATAGGGACCTTGTTAGTCGATGCCAGCCCAGTCCATCAAATAATTACACACCCACCAAACTGACCAGCGCAGCAGCGGTTCGGCTTTATATACTGAAGCGCGTTCATTATTTTCTTCCCACTGTTGTTTGAACAACACAGAGATGTTTCCTTTCCTCCAGCAGCGGGTCTGGGCGGTTGTAGGGTCAGGTGCTCCCCTCATAAGCAGGAGGCTAAAGGCTGGATGAGACTTAATGAGCTGTCGCAGTCAGCTGCCCGAAATCCTCCAGGCCTGCACACGCTCGCTCTCTCGCTTTCTTTCTTCTTTCCCTGACCTTCTACTGTCAGCAGGCCTGGCCTCAGAATCAATTCATCCTACACAGGAAGAGATTGGAGAAGTGGGACAAGACGAAATGGAGGTTGAATCACTGTCAAGCTTCGCTCTGAAATGTCCCTGCAGCACCTCGCACACTCAAGGGTTTTTGAGAGCAGGGATATATTGAAATTTTTCAGTTTTCAGATACATTCAAAATTTGAATGCTGTGTTGCAGGGAAATAAATCGTTCTTTTCGCTGCGATCTTTGCCGCTCCATCAGGGTAAACCAGGTTCAAGTCAATATGTTGGCTTCAAATAAAAAAGAGTGACCCTAGCTTAATCATGGAACATGTGCGCCCTATGTGTAGGCTGTCAGTTTGAGTCGAACATGGAGCACTTTTTAGTATAACCACCCCCTCTAATGCTGTGTAACACTGGATGTGTCCCTTATGGTGTTCTGAGAGGTGCTCCAATCATTTGGAGCACTTTGAGTGTGTGAGTGTGTGTTTATAGGGTTAAATTATCTCTGTTTGCTTGGTTCATATCCGCAGACCATCTCAATTTCTACAGGAAGAAATAGAAGTGCATTGTTATGCTGTGGAATAATCATCGTATCATATTCCTATCACAAAAGTAAAGAAAGGAGTGTCATTTTTTATGAGCTCGAGTCAAATTTATCTCTATGGCACAGGTTTAAGTACATCTAAATTTAATTGTTTCAAGTTTTAAAATATAAATTATGTTCGCAATGGCATTTGGAAAATTGCTACGCCTAGGGCTAAATTAACCCCAGGAGGATAGAACGCATTCCTGCAGGTGCTGATTAGGCCCAATCAAAGGAAGATTAAAACGGTTAAAATAAATAAATTAAATGAAATTGGTTATGCCTCATATGAGACTTATTTTCCGAGCCTACGTTTTCCTTCTTAAATAAAAATTCAGATGTTGATGTCATAAAATAAGAAATTATACAGTTGTTTAAAAAGAGTTGAGATGTCATAGCCTTTAATGAGGTGCACATGCTCAGAAATCTGGGGCTCCCTGCATCCCATGGGAGGACTGAAGATGGGCGTTTGCTTTGGAAAAGTTTTAATGAAGCTTTAGAACTATTTTCAATGCAGGAACTCAGTGAACAGAAATCACATTGAGCAGAAATATGGATGCAAGTGCTGTAGTTGGAGAAATTCTGTGCTGCGAGTCATTTCTTTTCATTTAAAGTGAATGTAAGTGAGGTAGCCTCATGGCAATGTGTAATCATTTTAAATGATCGCCGTTGGGGCTGAACAATTAATAAATAAATAATCAGAATTACAATTATGGCGTGTGCAATTAACTAATCAGGAAAAATGTGGAAAATCACAAAGAACTTTGCATGATTACATCACATCTGTAAACAGAAAAAAAGAAGACCTGGCTACTATGGTGTGTGTGTATGGAGTGTTTGTAGATTGCAATTGCAACAGTTGCTTAGAATTTAAACTTGTCATCTTGATGACTGCTTTTATTGGTAAAGTTCTAAACAGCAATCATCGTTAACATCTGGGGAACCTGTTGTCACTAAGAAACCTCAAACAGCAATTATGCTCTGATGAGTGAGTGAGTGAAGTGACATGTGGCCAAGTATGGTGACCCATACTCGGAATTAGTGCTCTGCATTTATCCCATCCAAAGTGCACACACACAGCAGTGAACACACACACCGTGAACACACACCCGAAGCAGTGGGCAGCCATTTTTTGCTGCGGCGCTCGGGGAGCAGTTGGGGGTTCGGTGCCTTGCTCAAGGGCACCTCAGTCGGGGTATTGAAGGTGGGAGAGAGCGCTGTACATTCACTCCCCCCTAAGTCTAATCTGATCTGATTTAGCTATCATTAGAGCTAAATGGCAGTAGCATGATTTATTTTAAAACATTTATGTCTTTATGTGGTCAGAACAAAAGTGGAAGGTATATTACTTGTTCAGATGATTTATATATATATAAAGGATGTATGTGGGTGTACAATAGAGCTGCTCTGTGGTGATCACAGATTCATCCACGCAGAGGAGTAGACCTAAGTAAATAATAAATGAATAAATAAACAAATAACGATAACTCTGCAAATGTATTTTCATACTTGTGATAGAGAGGCAAAGATCACTTTATTTTAAGGTCCAATTCTCGCTCAACTTTTGCCTCAATAAA
This sequence comes from Sinocyclocheilus grahami, assembly GCF_001515645.1. NCBI lineage: Eukaryota > Metazoa > Chordata > Actinopteri > Cypriniformes > Cyprinidae > Sinocyclocheilus > Sinocyclocheilus grahami. The sequence continues at coordinate 3,099,029 of NW_015505184.1, forward strand.
CTCCTAATTTGCTGCTTGTTAATAGTAAGGTAGTTAAGTTTAGGTATTGGGTAGGATTAGGGATGTAGAATATGGTCATGCACTATGTGCTTTTTAAGTATTAACCAATATGTTAATTATAGGCACGCTAATAAGCAACTAGTTAATAGTGAGAATTGGTCCCTAGTGTAACCGAGGCAAAAGGTACATACTGCAGCTTTAAATAAATTAAAAGTTAAAGGTGATTTTAGTTTAGTGTTCTAAATGCTACAAGTGAAATTATGCATTACAGCATCGTATAGTATGTCGAATGAATATTTTTTTTTACTGTATATGTAGGCTACTCACTGATAAACATTTGGTGTAGAAACACTTTTCACTCAGAAATTGCTAGTACATTTCAAAGGTAATGGCAGAAACACACTGAATTAAACACAAAAGTATAAAGCCTGAAACGGTTACGGGTTGGTGTGGGACACACACAAACATACACACACACACACACACACACACACACACACACGAGGACGACGGAGATAAACAAAAGGGAATTTAATAAACAAATCCAGGAGACAAGCAAGTACACCAACATTACATAAACGAGAACGGACTCTGACTAAGGGAAAACTGAGTGTATTTGTAGGTGAGCAAATGAAAGAACAAATGAAAGAACTGAGTTAATTAATGAAACACAGGTGAACGAAATGACAAATAGGGGCCAAAGTAAAACTAGGTCACAGGGGAACACATAAACTGAAAACACAATGAAAACAGAACAAAACTAAACATAACCCTAACAGAAACAATATTTTCTTGTAAAACCAGCATTTTTTTTCCTAAATATTGTTTTGTAGTCATGTTGTATTATATGAAATTGTAATAACTTGCATTTATTCATCATATCACTATGTAGATCCTATTACAGATCATTACTTTTTTGCAAATATTTTACTTAGCATTTTGACAAATTAGTGTATTCAGTTTTTTATGACGTAGTATCTGCTTTGTGTCTTGCCTATGACACCTTTTAACCATGACTATATTCACAATATATTATAGATTCTCATACCATATTGCTTGGATAAAACACTGCAAGGTGTGTTTGTGGAGTAAATAAGAGATGCATTCTGCAGTGCAGACAGCTTTGTTGATTATAACAGGAGTGTTGGTGAGATCTCTGTGCATGGACTGTCAGTGAGCTGCCACTGAACTGCAGGGCTCAAACAGCCGTGTGAGACGTGACTGACACGATGCACATACATGTTGTGACAATTACTTTTCAGCAAGGAGCAGAATGTACAATTCAGATGTCAAGTAGATCATCACAAAACATGGCACCAGATAGCAGTGTAGCTCTGTACGGGAAGTTAGTCAGTTTCAGTAGGCATGGATAATATTTTTCAGTTAAGAAAGGTATATTTTGCATATTTAAAAATGTAAGCTTACAACAAAGTGTGGCTTGAAGCAAAGTAAGAGTGCATTCAAGAACACATTCACTGCTGGCTGCAATAGGTTTGCTGAGTGATTTGGATGCCAGAGAGTTCTGGACAGTGTTGGGGATGAATGAGAGTGAATGTGTTTATTCAGTTTTGTACAATAAAAAAAAGCACACGTGTTGTGTTGCACTAGAGTTTGTTAACAAAGCTGCAGCCTCTAAAGAGCACAAGAGGATGCAGTTCAGCTGGATGCCCATATGGCCAGTATAAAATGAGTCAGCCTGTGTAACCTTCAGCTGAAGTGGAGAGAGACAGAGAGTGGAGGAGGAGCTGATTTACAAAGTGAGGATGATAGTTTTGACTCAACTGAGAATAAGGTGAGGAGCAGCCCTCTATTTTGAAGTGTCCAGGGGACTGGTTGAGATTGGTAGAAGTGGAGACAGTAAGATGATGTACAGTAGGGATATAAAGATTGGAAATTTAAAATAAATAATTTGAAGGTTTTAACTGCAGATGTGGAGTAGTTTGTTTCTTCATCTGAGCCGATTTAGAAAAATTTAGCATTACATCACATCACACTGGATCCTCTGCAGTGAATGGGTGCCGTCAGAATCAGAATCCAAAGAGCTGAGAAAAAAAAACATCATAATCCACAAGTAATTCAAACGACTCCAGTCGATCATTCAATGTCTTGTGAAGTAAAAAGCTGAATATTTGTAACAAACAAACCCATCATTAAGATGGACTTTAAACATTAACTTCAAACAGTTGCTTCCAACTCTATCTATAATAATGCTTTCTCCAGTGAAAAAGCTCTCTCATCTGAATATGTGGGAAAATATGCATAGACGTGTACACACTAAAACAGTTTAAAACAGTTCTACACAAATATGTTTTTTTTTGTTTTTTGTCAGAGGACAACGGTTAATGAACTTTTTCATGGAAGCATTGTTATGGATTATGGAAGTTTTAATTTAATTTTAATTTATTTATATATATATATATATATATATATATATATATATATATATATATATATATAATTTTTTTTAATAACTGACATTAAAAGTATACTATTAAATAGTGTACCAAATACAGTATTATTGCTTATTGTTACCTAATGTTAGTAAATGCATTACTTTAATTAATGGGACCTTATTGTAAAGTGTTACCAGATTTTCTAACGAAATATAATAATAATAATAATAATAATAATAAAAATTATTTTTAAAAAATAAGGGGAAAAATTATAATTTTAACTGGGTTCTGACTTGTCAAGGCAGTTCAGGAGATACAGAACCAGAAAGGGAGGTGGTTTTGAAAGGAAGTGAACCTGTTCGGGTTACCTTGTTATTCGCATACAAACACAAACCAGGAGGCACAGATGTGATATACCATCTATGCAAGTGTGAATCAGAATCAGCAGTCAGTGCAGTGTCCCATGAAGAAGGGTTCAGGGGAATTTAAATAGAGGACTCCTACTGTACCTCCATATGGAGTATCTTTGCAGTAAGCTCCTTTGAATGAGACTATACTATTCTGCACTTTATTCTCATAGGGAAGATAAACAAAAATAATTTTATTAAATACATTTATATCATATTATTCTTTGTGTTTTGTGTTTTTCAGTCTAGCCATATAAAGTAAGTAAGTGGCACTAAAAGTGGAAAAATCTTTCTTCAGGACTGCAGTATAATTATGGGCAGGACACTGAAATAAATGTAATTTATGCATGGTGTGCTCTAAAATTCATTTGTGAAACTGGTTTTCTTCTGCTTCCTCTCTGTAGGACTTAATTGGTTCTGTGTGTCACAACATGGTTCTGGGAGTATTTAATGTTGGAAAACTATGTTCAGTGCCTCCTTACATTGGAAAATTCAGTAATATTGGTATTCCTTCAGAAATGAGTTGTGTTCTGGCTGTATGCTATAAGTCATCCTGGTTATCTAGCTTGTTAAAATGAATGGCACTCCCAGTGCTTTTATTGCAAATGTCACATTAAAGGTAGAACCTAGAGTACCTTTTGAATGTTAAATTTAAAATAATAATGACAACTACAATTTAATGAACTGTATAGGCATATTAGGTCCTAGCAAACAACTATGTTATTCTGAGAAATAACTGAATACCTTGTGCAGCTTGATACTCATATTGCTCTTAATAAGCCATTAGAAGACAACATTTCTCAAAACCCTGTAAATACATCAAAATCACTGTCTAAGGATAACATTTAATCATAATCTTACAAAGGATTTTTTTATGCACTGTTTTGTTTTGTATTTTAGGTAGTTTTGGGGACATTAAATACATTTTAGTTTAGTTATTTCCTTTATTTAATATTATATTATCAATTACATTATATTATATTATATATATTATATATTTTTTATAATTAGTTTTAACCATTTGCAATGTTTACACATATAATTTAACTGTTTGTTTTCTTTTTGAATAAAATACAAACTGTACTCTACTCAGCATTTATGGATTTATGGCCCTGAATGTAACATATCTTGTTATCTTACAATAAGTAATGTAGGAATAAAGCAAACTGTGTAAACATGCTACACAGTTTGAAATGAAAGGCAGCCAATTCTCCACCTGGCAACATTAATAATTAGCGATGACATTTATTTGTCTTTACTTTGTTCCTCTGAATAGAATACATTTCCCTTCACAATTCCTTGGCGAAAATACACTTATGAATATATTCATAGAGGTTTCATTCTGCAGAATTTTCAGTTGCTGGATATGAATAGTGAAACTGTGTCCCAAACCTATTTGGATGAAAACCCGTTTTTGTTTTTATGTTTTTGGGAAATTCAATGAATATTGTTTACTATGGAGCTTGGTGTTCAGTGACACTCTACAGTCAGTCGGTAATGAATCTCTCATTAATAACGAAAGATTAAACAGCAGCAAATTTGGGGGAACTACTCTTTTTTTTATCCACAAGTAAGGCTCTTTGCCATGAGACCAGGTAGCAAATTGATGTATGTTTGGATATTAAAGTCTGATTACTGAAGCCCGATTAAAGAGTTTACAGCTTTATTGTTCCAAGCAGTATTTAAACAGCATGACCCCAGGCCTGACAGTAAGCCAATAGAACCTCCGCTTTATTGACTGGTTAAGTATTTCCTTAAATGCATGAATGAAATAAAACCATCTTCACATCTCTGCAGAATAGCAAAATGAAAGTTTAAAATAAGCCCTTTTCATGTCAGGCATCATGATAGAGCTCAAAAGGATACCTATTTAAAGCGTGTTGTCTTGTTTTCAGTTAGAAAACTGACAAAATGTTTGTGGAACATCTATTATTAAGTATGCACACTTTAAGTGTTTAAAGTATTTTTTTATCATCATCCAGTTGTTCTGTTTAATTTGTTTTATTCTCATTAATATTTAAACATTGCATTACTATTCAAAGACTGCTGTCACCGATTTCCCATGTCATCCAGAAGCCACAATTAATGGTTAAGGTTTTCAGCATTAAAGCCAATAAAATATTAACAGAAGTTGTCTTAAATTCAGCTTATTTACCTAGAGGCCCATTATCATATTCCTTTGAAATGAGAGTTGAATGCTGCAAAAAAAAAAAAAAAAAACCTGATTACTTGATTGTAAGATCAGGTGCATGTTAACTGCAGTGGATTCACAAATGTAGTCTGTACTGTATCAAACACAAGCATATCTTTTCAACTTACTATTTTGTTTCGGCATATCATTATTTTACATATTTTCAACATAAATGTTAGTGAATTAAAGGTGAATTTATGTAAAAGAGCAAAACAACAATTCCGGGGGGGGGGGCATCATTTGATTGGATCCTTTTATACCCCCATATATGATGACAAGAACATGGTAGAAGCATTCAAATCTAATGATCATTCCATACCATGTTTTACTATAGTAAATTAACTCGAAATCGGAAATAAGAAATCTGATTTTTTTTGCACACATCTCCAAATGTGTAATGAATCCTTGTTTTCTTCAGTACACAGATGGCCAGATGGGAACATGCAGAGAGTAGTAAATCACGGACCTGTTGTGAGTGAAGAAAAGAGAGGCAACTCTTAGTATCCAATGAAAAGAGGTTGTTTTTGACGAGTGTGCAAGGAAAAACAGAGTCTTTTCAGAGGAGAGTTATAAAATGGATACGTGAGAGCCGGCAGATACAGGAGGGAAAGAGGCTAGCACAACATCAGTTAATGGACTGTGTGTAGTGAGTCATAAGCTTCAGAAGAAAATTGACATGAAAATACCAGTAACTCGGTGTACTCAGTCAGCTCCTCTGGTGATCTGCATATAGATTGTCAACAGACAAACGCAGTAAATTGTCCCTTTGCTTCTGAACCTACAGTAAATATGTATACTGTGTCAAGTATGTCTACTTAAGATCTCAAACAGAATGTGGATAGATTTTAAGTATATGAAATGTCATTATTTCTCTAACCTTATGCTCTGTTCCCGTGGTCTGTTTATGTGCAAGAGAAACCTGGCCTACCTGTCACATCTTTCACTGCAGTGAATATATATCTCATGGTAGGTATCGGCACATATCTAACCGTCCAGACTGCAAAAAATGCTACTGAATATTTCCAGTGTTATTACCCAAGAGAAAAGAAAACAGTGACCCACTGTGACCCAATAGCAGGCCGTGTTGTCACAATGAAACATTGCTCATTAAATAGTCTATTATTCAGCTAAATTTATACAATAAACAGTTTGGATAGAATTTGATCTCGGTTTTTTAAACCAATTTTTCAAACCACTGCTAAAAAAACACAATTCTAATTGGACTGGAAACTTTGGATAACAAATAGAAGCATGAAATGATTCTGGTTATCAGTTTAACGTGTATAATGTCTTTAGTGTCTTTAATGTTTTAAATAACTTTTTTGAAGATAAAATATAATATTGGAGAAATAATTCAGTGCAACAGTGAAACAACAAAAATGAAACAACATACATTCTGACATATACTTATGAAAGAAAATTTGATCATACTAAATTTTATAATCTTTTGGATGATTAAAAACTTTTTGGTGGGATTTTCTTTTCTCATTTTGTCTCTCATAGTTGAGGTATACCTATGATGAAAATTACAGGCCTCTCTCATCTTTTTAAGTGGGAGAACTTGCACAATTGGTGGCTGACTAAATACTTTTTTGCCTCACTGTATATAAAATTAGTATTGATTTTTATTTATTTATAGTGCTATAGACAACATGCCAAATCACACTTGCTGCACTCACTCGTAAGAAGCCGTTTACACAAGAATGTGTTCTTGCATGCATAATCAGCTAGACACTTTGTCATCTGTTTTATTAGTAACATATTTTCTCTTAAAATACTTCACATATTAATGATGTAGAACCCCTGTATCTTACTGACATCGCTATGTATAATAGAGTCAAGATGCATTTAGCTGTGATTAAGATTGATAATACTGCAGGTCTAAAGCTGTTTAAGCTATGAGGCAATAGCATGTAACACGGTCTGTATGTATCAGACTACATGATACACACTACAACTCAATTAAAGTTTCATTAAAATGTTGCCTCACTTTCAAATCCCTTCTTTTGCATTGGGGCTATCAGTTTGTTGTTGATGATTTGTTGTGTGGAGCCGGGGGGAAGGATATGACACCATCAAGCTGAAGGTGGGATTGACTCTGATTGAGATGAATGTGCCAGATGTATCACAATAGACTATAAATATTTGATGGTTTAATGTGACACTGCATCATGGGTAATTAATGGCTATAGTATTAACATTTAGATGGATTAGGCCCGCATCCCATCCTTGGCTGTTTCCTGCTGCACATCAAAAAATCATCACTGACACGCAAAGACATCGCTACAGACACAAGCAGGTACAATGAGATGTGCAGATATTGTAAACTGTCAAGATCCAGGTGCAACAAATCACACAGACTACAGCTCCCTGCATGCACAGAACTCATAAAGTGACTCATGATGCTCAGAAGCAACATCTGTGTAAGACAGCCAATTTAAGACACAGCAGCCCTGTTGAGAGACATACCAAACTAATGAAGATTGCATATGCAATAAATGGAGGACTTATAACGTGATGAGAAAGTTTCAAATAAAGTAGGTCACATGTATTAGATTCCTGTAGTAGTAAGTGGAGGATCAGGACCATGGACAGCTCTTCTCTGTGTGGATGTTCAAGCCTGCAACATTTATGTTTATGAATTTGACAGACATTTTTTGCAAAAAGGTTTACAGTGTATTCAAGATGTACAGTTTGTTAGATCATGCATCCCCTGGGAATCAAAACCATGACCTTGGTGTTGCTAGTGCAATGCTCAGGTCATCAGCTAGGGGCATGTTTTAAACGCGTGTGTGTGTGTGTGTGTGTGTGTGTGTGTGTGTGTACTGGTTTATATATCCTGGTGGGGACTTAAACCTGACTACACACAGACTCATGGGGACTCGTGTCATGGTGGGGACCTACATTGTGGTCCCCATGGGTACAAAAGCTTATAAATCATACAGAATTAAGTTTTTTGAAAATCTAAAAATGCAGAAAGTTGCCTGTGAGGGGGAGGTTTAGGGGTAGGGTTGGTGTAGGGCAATAGAATATACGGTCTGTACAGTAGAAAAACCATTACGCCTATGGAGAGTCCCCACAAGGATAGCTGACCAGACATGTGTGGTGTGTGTGTGTGTCTGTGTGTGTGTTTGTCCTTTTTCCTTTCTTAGCAATATAATTTATTATCTTCTAATAAAACTTGTGGCTAATAATGTGGTAAAAATGGTATATATAATTATTTCAAACGTATTATTATTATTATTATTATTATTATTATTATAACCACATTATTTGTTGGAGTAAACAAAGGTTTGATATTTTGTATGTATACTTATTATACTAATGTATTACTGTTATGTAATTAATTATTACTGTTTACATAAGTTTGCTAAAAAGACTATACAATACCCGTCAAATGTTTGGAATAATTACCATTTTTATGTTTTTTGAAAATTCACTTTTATGCTTATCAAGTTTGCGTCTACAGTATTTGATCAAACATACAGTAAAAATAGTAATATTTTAAAATATGTTTACAATTAAATTAAATTAAATGAAATCTGTTAAATGTAATTTATTCCTGTGAAGGCAACTCTGAATGTTCAGCAGTGATTGCTTGTTACATGATACAATACATTTAAATGAGGTTCCCACAAAAAGATATTAAGCAGCAAATGTTTTCAACTTTGATAAAAAATTCAATTAAAAAAAGCATTATTAATAATTGAGCACCAACAACTTTAGGAGTTGTATTGGAAATCCACTTGGCTCAGTCATCTCAGTTAGAAAGGGCATGGTGCTCCTGCATTGATAGCAGTATCTACTGTGCTCAACCCAGATTTTGTGTCATTGCAGTAGCAGCTAGCACAATAACATGAAATAACTTAGCTTTGTCTAATCTTCAGTGAATCTTTGTTTTGTGGTATTTATAGGGTCTTGAAAGGAGGCAAACACACCATGAGCGTTGACCCTGATATATGGCAGCCCCAGCATTTCCCTGACCCTTCACATTGAGCCTCAGACGAGCAGTGCCGCAGACTTCAAGAGCATCCTCTGCACTTCAACGAATCCTCCGGCCGCACGCTGTCATCGATGTATATCCAACAAATTCATCTGAACTATTCTCCAGTGCAACAAGCGCCCATTCTTCATCCCTTCACACTTCCACTGTACCATTAATTGGCAGAAGAAGATGTCTTTAGAGGAGTGTGAGTGATGGAAACAGCATGCATAATTCAGAGGGATAGAAGGAAACGAGAGGAAAAAAGCGAGTTCGTGGTGAACAGCAGTATGTTTTCTGTATCAGAGCAGCACTTGGTGTTTCAAAGAATTGCAACTGCAGTGCAGAGACATGACATAATGAGTTTGGTGAGAATACTGCCCCTGGGGCAGGATTAGGGTGCAGGAGATGACGGAGCTGCCAGTGTTCTGTCAGATGAGGGTGGAGGTACGCACGTATGTCTTTTTGCAGTGCCATGTTTGATAGTCTGTGTTACCCAGAGTGCTACAGAACAACAGTCCAAGAGAAAAAAAGAGATCCGTGTCTTACGGGGGTTTTATATCGCACCAGGCTGAGGAAATGGTGCCCTGTACTTAATGTCTTTTAGAGATATAAAGAGCTGTACTGCAGTAAAAAAATAGTACTTTAAATTGAAACTAAGATACTTCAATATCTTCTGCATTTTGGTGTCAAAAGTTAAAGCATTGGGCTTATAAATAAATAAATAAATACATACATACATACATACATACATACATAAATATATACATAAAAAGCTTTGCTAAATTTAATATTTTACATTATTTCACCCATAGGTTCTGTTGAGATTTGGTCTGTGGTAAACATAACTAGACGATACTTGGATGTTTTGTTGTACAATGTAAACTGCTCATACACACACCCCAAACATTCTTAGTTACAAACATACATTTTTTTTAAAATAAATAAATGAACTGTTTTCAGATTTAATACGGATGTTTGTATTTTACGTTGTAGAGCAAAACATCCAAGTATTGTCCATTTACTATTACCACAGAGCTTGCTTTACCCATAAATTGAAAAACCCCATTATAAAACCCCATAGGAAAGTCTTGAGGGATCCCATGGCCAATTAGTCTTCTGGATTTTGATGCCATGGCTGCAGCACTCTATTAATTCAAACATTAATATATAGCTTGCCAGTCTAACTAGCTAGCTAGCTGGCAGGGTCCAGTAAGCCCCTGCTGGTGGAGGCTGTAATTGCACCAAAGAACATCTTTCTCTGCTGTTGTCCGTTCAGAGGTATCAATGTGTTCTGTTATTCAGAAAGAAAGAAAGAAAGAAAGAAAGAAAGAAAGACGTAAATTGCATATACTGTATTTCACATTAATATAGTAGATGTTTTGACAGTGCCTTTTATTTGTATTTTGTCTTTTATGACTTGTATTTTTTCACGTAGTACTGTAGGCTTTTTTTTTAAGAGAATGTGCTCATCACATACAATGCATACTGGCATTTTCATTTTCTTTGGGATGTTCTGCAGCTCTGTTTGGACTGGATAGGAAGTTTGAGTTTTTAAAATGATTACATGTTTTCATAGTACATCAGACTCTTTTATATAGAAAGAAAGAAAGAAAGAAAGAAAGAAAGAAAGAAAGAAAGAAAGAAAGAAAGAAAGAAAGAAAGAAAGAAAGAAAGAAAGAAAGAAAGAAAGAAAGAAAGAAAGAAAGAAAGAAAGAAAGAAAGAAAGAAAGAAAGAAAGAAAGAAAGAAAGAAAGAAAGAAAGAAAGAAAGACGTAAATTGCATATACTGTATTTCACATTAATATAGTAGATGTTTTGACAGTGTCTTTTATTTGTATTTTGTCTTTTATGACTTGTATTTTTTCATGTAGTACTGTAGGCTTTTTTTTAAAGAGAATGTGCTCATCACATACAATGCATACTGGCATTTTCATTTTCTTTGGGATGTTCTGCAGCTCTGTTTGGACTGGATAGGAAGTTTGAGTTTTTAAAATGATTACATGTTTTCATAGTACATCAGACTCTTTTATATAAAAAAGATATGACCCCTTTTCATTAATGTGTGTGTGTAAATTTGTCTTTGTGTTTAAATGACCTTGCATTTGTACTCTTTTAGCCTTGATGAAGGCCTCTGTGTACTGAAATGCACTGGCAAATACATTTTTCTAGCTCATTCTTCAGGTTTGTGTTCAAACGTTTGTGAAGTTGCACCAGCATAACTGTAATGCTTCAGTCTCTGTCTGAAGTTACATGATCTTCTACAGGCCATTACAACTCCCTGATACTCTTTAATGCCGTTACCTAGTGCTTAGAAACATTTTTTATTACTTTTTTTTTAAACAAAGATGTTGGCTTAAAAAGTGTAAACTGGTCATTCATCAGGTCATTCGGTTACAGCTATGGGGAAATATTACTTTATGCCCCAGGGTTATATTATAAATATTTATCGTCTGTGTTTGATTGGTGCGGCCTTTCAGTAAACAGCATTCGCAGCAGGGAATCTAGGGTTTAGAGATGAATTTGAGGTAAGCGCAGTCAAATGTGCGGTCTCTTAAGAGAATAATTGTGTCCCTGCAGTGAGCAAAATTGACGATGAAATCCACCAGATAGAGCTGAATTAATTCCGACTGAGTTTACTCCCCCTGTTTACCTCAATTTGGTATTTCACAGTTTCATTTTTGTTCAATTATCATATCATTCGCCACACCTTGGCATGCCAATTGCAAGTAGATTTCTACTGATGGAGGTAAATAGCTGACTGTAGCCATCCTTTTTTTATTATTGTGAGCCTTACCATCTATATTAACCTCAGACACATTAAAATCATTGGCATTGCTGCTTTAACATCTGTCAGGAGCAGATTAAATTTGTTCACTGACTCATTTATTTTATATTCCCCTTCTCTGCAGAACTGCTTTAGCCTTATCCGTGGACATTATTCATACATTATTATGATCTCATCTCTTAATGTCTCTCTGATTCATTGTGGCCTCTGTTAGGCTTTTGTTCTTTTGACAAGCACAAAGAAATTGAAACACAGCTATCCCCGCTGTAAATGGAGCGAGACTGGCGCAGCATACATTTTTAAAAAAACCAAAGAGAACAGAATGAGCAATATGAACAAAACGTTTCGTTAAACATCTGAAAACAAAACTGCTGTATTGCACAGAATCATCTCGTAACTTAAACATTACTGCTGATAAAATTGGTCTGCAGTGTAAGTGAACAATGTTTGAGGAATATGGGAAGAGTAGTTTAGGATTCTCTCGAGTTACAGCAGTTTCAGCTCAAATGCAGACCTTCACATGATTCTATATGGGTGACAAACCTGAGCTCTGTTGTATCTTAACTTTATTTCATATTTTTGAGATTTATTAGAACATAGCTGAATAACATTTTAGGAAATTCTTATATGTATATAAATATATTACAAATTAACTTAGCAATGGAGCCGATAAAGTTTTTTTTTTTCAGTTAATTTACCTATAGTGTTCATATAATGTAATATAACACACAAATGTGTATGCGCTAGCATAATAAAATAGAATAAAATATATTCTTATTACTCAAGTGACCAATCTGAATGAATGTTCAGCTGATGCAAGGTAATTTGCTTCCATTCAAAACAATAAAAGTTGGAAATGTCTCGCTTTCCAAATATGTCCAATCATTAGTAGAAGCAACCATTCAAGCCAATCAGCTTTCAGTATTACATAGTTCGTCATAAAATCTGCTTGGAGACAACAGGTAAAAGGGAAACTTATTTAGTCAAAATACAGACAAAATGCTCTTTAGGGGTTTCAAACAAGTGGCCAGTGGTGGAGTTTTCGTTGCATGGGTGAGTAAAAATAATAGATAAAATGACGCTTCAAGCTTTGTTTTTCCGTTAATACTGACGATTGACCCTTCGCAGGGAGCTTGATTTACAGGCGATCTGACCAATCATAACGCAGGGACGCGGGAAGTAGGGGTGCTGCAGCACCAGTGGCCAGTGGTGGAGTTTTCGTTGCATGGGTGAGTAAAAATAATAGATAAAATGACGCTTCAAGCTTTGTTCCGTTAATACTGACGATTGACCCTTCGCAGGGAGCTTGATTTACAGGCGATCTGACCAATCATAACGCAGGGACGCGGGAAGTAGGGGTGCTGCAGCACCCCCTGTTTTCACATGGTTGCAAGTTTGGTTTCTCTCCTATGTGGTGGGGGAAAATAAATGTTTGAGTAGTGTAATTTTTAAACTGTGGAGTGTATATAAGGTGGTTAACCGTGACAGGATGATTGACAGGCCGGTTTGCAGTGACGGAATGCATGCAACAGAGTGCAATTCTATGACATGTTAACCCTTTGATGCCTAAAGTGACCCGACTGAGTTTATTTTTTCTATATCTTTGCAAGAAATTTATTTAATCACTCAGAATTCCAGGAATTCCTCAATTAACTTGTTTTTGATCATCACAAATCCTTATTTTTGTTTTTTCTTTCTTACTTTTCTAATAAAAATAATTTTAGTATCACAACCCCTCTAATGCACAACATGGGTCTAAAATGACCCGTATTCATTTCCTGTGTTATTTCAGTTATGGATGAGTGTTTATTTGCTGAATATCTGAAATAAATGTTTGTCTATCATTTATTATTCTATATAGTCCTTAAATATGTTGTTTTTGACTTCCACAAATCATTATGTTTATTTGCCCTTTCTTTACTTTATAAAAAAAAAAAATTCTACATGAATTTTACCAACATGGGTCAAAAATGACCCATATAGAAATCTTCGATATTTGTAATTTTATTTTTGCAAGTATACATATTTACTGCAGAAAACTATTCTCCTGCCCCACATTTCACAACTCAACATGGCTGTTTTTGTATAATTGATGCATTTAGTCTTATTGTATAATTTATTACAACAGAAAATATTTAATATACTGTGAAAGATAACTGGATATAATATTTGAATGTTAGGCTAAAGACCTTGAAATCTATTACTAGTGAGACAGAGAAACATGTCCAATACTATAGGCTAGCTTGTTGTTGACATTCTATTTTAGCTAGCTAATGTTAGCTAGGTCAACAAAATCAAAGTCAAAATAATATGTTATTATATACAAGTATATATCATTGCTGTCAGGCAGAAACCTTGTATCTCCACATTTCACCATTTTTATGTTTTTGTCATAAATCAGTGCTATTGGTCACCCTTTATGTCTGTCAGTGTTCCTGAAAAGTAATGGTTTTGGACATACAAGGTTTCTGACTGACAGCGACAATATATAATCAGTATATACATGTATATGATCAACTGCTTGTGCAGTCTTTATCTAGAGTGTTAGTATGGCTGGTCCCAGACATTCTAGATTAATGGCTGAAATGTTTGTAGAGATGCTCCATGATGAGGAAGATCAGGCAATTATTAATCCTGATTCAGAGTCTGAAATATCTGATGCGGATGATCTAGACTATGTGCCACAGGGTCAGTCTTGAGTTGCGGGTGTAAATCCAGCTCTCCTAGATGAAGAAGACCCATTTGATGACACTGAAGACTTGTCTGATGAGTCCTCTGAAGAGCAAACTCAGACCCAGTTCAATAAATTGAGTAAACATGGTTTTCACCTACTCATGTAAGTGGAGAACACGAAGGTGACCTATGGGGCTGTGTTGCAATGTGCTTGTTTAGCTAATCAAGGTCTAAGGGTTACTAGAAAGCTAGAGGCAGATAATTTTTTATCAAGGTTGGAGCAAAACTCTGCAGGACTGTGACTCTCCAGGACAGACGTTGGCCACCCCTGGCCAACACCAACTTCACTGCGCCGCAACACCCTGTTAACATGGGTGGCGACCGCGTCACCAATGCATGACAGCTACTCATCAAGGAGGCGGTCAAAGAGCTTGTCATGCCACATATGAAGAGGTGCTTGGAAGGCACAACCCACCTTCAAAACCATATTACAGAGGCAATGGGAGGATGTGGGATAAAAAAAACTAAACACAGCCACCACTCGGCCACAGGTATACATCAGACAGAAGGGTCAATAGAAGAGGAAGAGGTGCAGGATCTGCCCAGCTGCCAAGTCATTAAGTTCATAAAGTCAATGAAACTTACGCTTTCATTTGAATGTACAGAAAGTATTCTCGTAGCTTCGTGAAATTATGGTTGAACCCCTGATGTCACATGGATTATTGCTGTCTATAGGAGGATCAGAGAGCTCTCGGAATTCATCAAAAATATCTTAATTTGTGTTCCGAAGATGAACGAAGGTCTTATGGGTTTTGAACGACATGAGGGTGAGTAATTAATTACATAATTTTCCTTTTTGGGTGAACTAACCCTTTAAGCTTAGTGAATATTATGTACAGTAAGCACTAGAACTAGAGACATGTGCTACTTGGGGTAGTGTTTTAAATCAACTTTAATTTAGCTTTTTTGTGCAAAAATTATCAAAAGGAAAGAAAAGATGAACAGTGGCAAATCTTTTGCATTGTTTTTTGTAGTAATTAAATTGTTTTAATATGAATATTGTTTTAATAGAGTGTTCAGTGCAGTAATTGTCTGTACATCTAAATCAGTACTTTAAACTTTTTGTTGTCTGAGAGCTTCGTATAACAACTTAACAAAACCATATCAGTGGCATAAGACAGTAAAATATTAAATTATGTATTATGTAAGATGCTTGTAATCATTGTTTTCATAATTTATGCTTAAATACAATCATAATCCACTTGTATGATTTGTATTATCCGGGAACTGTACAAATACTGTGGCATATGGACATTACTTTTTATTTGTAACAAAGTAACATGCATTTTCTGTAAAGCTGTATTGAAATATGTATTGTGAAAAGCACTATACAAATAAACTAATTGTATTTTAATTCTAGATATGTATACAACTTATGTGTGTGTGTGTGTGTGTAGGCCTAAATACATATACAGTGGGTACGGAAAGTATTCAGACCCCCTTACATTTTTCACGCTTTGTGAATACTTTCCGTACCCACTGTATATATATATATATATATACAAAATGAGCTGGTCCAGATCCGGCATGGTGCTGGACCAGATCTAGCCAACATTTGGCCCAACTCACTATAAAGGAATCCGCATCTGGTCCAGAGATGACCCAGTTCTGGTCCAGATCCGGAAAAACGGATCCGTGCCAGTATTGGCCCAATGTGCCAAAAGACAACGGCCTGAGTCCGTTGTGCAGATCTGGACCAGAACTTCCAATGGGTCTGGGCCAGATCTGGCCCAGATCATTTTTGCTATCTGGGATGTGTATGTTATGTGTGACAAAGTGGCAAATAAACATATTTTTTAGTGTGAAATGTGCTGGTCTAAATATCTGCTAAAATACTTATGTTAACAAAAAGTCTTTATTCTTTTGTTTTATCATGCTTGTCATTTTTGACCCATGTGTATAAACTTGATGTAGTAACAAAAAACCTATGAAAAAAA
>NW_015505184.1:3115784-3117331 GCF_001515645.1 Sinocyclocheilus grahami
TTTTGTAACCTTGGCGAGATCTGTGCCTTGCCACAATTCTGTTTCTGAGCTCTTCAGGCAGTTCCTTTGACCTTATGATTCTCATTTGCTCTGACATGCACTGTGTGCTGTAAGGTCTTATATAGACAGGTGTGTGGCTTTGCTAATCAAGTCCAATCAGTATAATCAAACACAGCTTGACTCAAATGAAGGTGTAGAACCATCTCAAGGATGATCAGAAGAAATGGACAGCACCTGAGTTAAATATATGAGTGTCACAGCAAAGGGTCTGAATACTTAGGACCACGTGATATTTCAGTTTTTCTTTTTTAATAAATCTGCAAAAATGTCAACAATTCTGTGTTTTTCTGTCAATATGGGGTGCTGTGTGTACATTAATGAGGAAAAAAATTAACTTAAATAATTTTAGCAAATGGCTGCAATATAACAAAGAGTGAAAATTTTAAAGGGGTCTGAATACTTTCCGTACCCACTGTATATATATATATATATATACAAAATGAGCTGGTCCAGATCCGGCATGGTGCTGGACCAGATCTAGCCAACATTTGGCCCAACTCACTATAAAGGAATCCGCATCTGGTCCAGAGCTGACCCAGTTCTGGTCCAGATCCGGAAAAACGGATCCGTGCCAGTATTGGCCCAATGTGCCAAAAGACAACGGCCTGAGTCCGTTGTGCGGTTCTGGACCAGAACTTCCAATGGGTCTGGGCCAGATCTGGCCCAGATGATTTTTGCTATCTGGGATGTGTATGTTATGTGTGACAAAGTGGCAAATAAACATATTTTTTAGTGTGAAATGTGCTGGTCTAAATATCTGCTAAAATACTTATGTTAACAAAAAGTCTTTATTCTTTTGTTTTATCATGCTTGTCATTTTTGACCCATGTGTATAAACTTGATGTAGTAACAAAAAACCTATGAAAAAAAATTTAAATTTGTGGTCATTATAAAAAGATATTTTAAATATTCATGGATCAAGGAATTTATAGATCAGAGAATATTAAATGCTGAAATAAACTGATTTAAAAAAATAAAAGAAAAAAAAATGCCCAGTGAAGTATGAAATAACATAGGAAATGAATACGGGTCATTTTAGACCCATGTTGTGCATTAGAAGGGGTTTTCATAGCTTGTGCATCAAAGGGTCAATATGTCCCAAAGTTTGCCTACTCTTTTGCTATACACACTCAAAAGTATCTACTTTTTTTCACAGAAAGGATAAATAACATACTATTTTAATCCTGCCATACATTTGTTTTAAATGCAATTAAGAAATGGTTTGCCCACAGGGATGGGCCACTTGTATTACAATGAATAGGAGAAATTGGAACACCCAATATGGTGGCACTAGTATACAAAGTCCTGACTTTCAATCACCAACTCATGGCATCTACTTTTGGAAGCTCCAGATCATAATGTGATCAGTACAGCACATGCATTGGTTGGACAAACCTGAAACACATTAATTTGTTTATTCATGTACGTATGTATTAATTAATTAATTTATTTATTTGAGCACAACAATAACTTTATACGATTTGTGT
>NW_015505184.1:3121686-3146369 GCF_001515645.1 Sinocyclocheilus grahami
TATATATATATATATATATATACAAAATGAGCTGGTCCAGATCCGGCATGGTGCTGGACCAGATCTAGCCAACATTTGGCCCAACTCACTATAAAGGAATCCGCATCTGGTCCAGAGCTGACCCAGTTCTGGTCCAGATCCGGAAAAACGGATCCGTGCCAGTATTGGCCCAATGTGCCAAAAGACAACGGCCTGAGTCCGTTGTGCGGTTCTGGACCAGAACTTCCAATGGGTCTGGGCCAGATCTGGCCCAGATGATTTTTGCTATCTGGGATGTGTATGTTATGTGTGACAAAGTGGCAAATAAACATATTTTTTAGTGTGAAATGTGCTGGTCTAAATATCTGCTAAAATACTTATGTTAACAAAAAGTCTTTATTCTTTTGTTTTATCATGCTTGTCATTTTTGACCCATGTGTATAAACTTGATGTAGTAACAAAAAACCTATGAAAAAAATTTTAAATTTGTGGTCATTGTAAAAAGATATTTTAAATATTCATGGATCAAGGAATTTATAGATCAGAGAATATTAAATGCTGAAATAAACTGATTTAAAAAAAGAAAAGAAAAAAAAATGCCCAGTGAAGTATGAAATAACATAGGAAATGAATACGGGTCATTTTAGACCCATGTTGTGCATTAGAAGGGGTTTTCATAGCTTGTGCATCAAAGGGTCAATATGTCCCAAAGTTTGCCTACTCTTTTGCTATACACACTCAAAAGTATCTACTTTTTTTCACAGAAAGGATAAATAACATACTATTTTAATCCTGCCATACATTTGTTTTAAATGCAATTAAGAAATGGTTTGCCCACAGGGATGGGCCACTTGTATTACAATGAATAGGAGAAATTGGAACACCCAATATGGTGGCACTAGTATACAAAGTCCTGACTTTCAATCACCAACTCATGGCATCTACTTTTGGAAGCTCCAGATCATAATGTGATCAGTACAGCACATGCATTGGTTGGACAAACCTGAAACACATTAATTTGTTTATTCATGTACGTATGTATTAATTAATTAATTTATTTATTTGAGCACAACAATAACTTTATACGATTTGTGTCAGTTTGTATAGCTGATTTGAAGCAGTTTTTGAGATTTCCCTATTAGGGGTGGGCAATATGACCAAATTGTATTTTAAGATAATGATATCTCAATATATTTATTTTAAAGGATAAATAACATACTATTTTAATCCTGCCATACATTTGTTTTAAATGCAATTAAGAAATGGTTTGCCCACAGGGATGGGCCACTTGTATTACAATGAATAGGAGAAATTGGAACACCCAATATGGTGGCACTAGTATACAAAGTCCTGACTTTCAATCACCAACTCATGGCATCTACTTTTGGAAGCTCCAGATCATAATGTGATCAGTACAGCACATGCATTGGTTGGACAAACCTGAAACACATTAATTTGTTTATTCATGTACGTATGTATTAATTAATTAATTTATTTATTTGAGCACAACAATAACTTTATACGATTTGTGTAGGTTTGTATAGCTGATTTGAAGCAGTTTTTGAGATTTCCCTATTAGGGGTGGGCAATATGACCAAATTGTATTTTAAGATAATGATATCTCAATATATTTATTTGTGTTATTTATTTTTTGTTATTAAATAGAAGAATGAAAAACAAATTACAAACAATAGGACAAATAAAACAGAACAAAGATACAAATTAAATAAAAAAATTTCAGCTTAGGTTTTCATGTGAGAAATACAGAACTTGAATACTACAGGAATCGAATAATCAAATGTGAAATGAAGTGCATAGTCTTTAGTGTATCAAATATTAATTTATTCTTATTAAAGATGCAAAAGTTATTTAGTCAATAGCAGTGAGAGATTTTCTTTTTGTCTTTTATTGTGACAGCATAGACAGCAGCAGGTTTATTAGGCTGTCACTTTAAGACTTAATGCACAGATAAATATCCAGATATCTCTCAACTGTTTACGTTCACTTAAGACATACGCTTATTTCTCAGGCAAGACCAGGTATTGCACATGTGCAATCATAAGAGTATGTTTTAGGACACTGACTGTGTCTATAGCAATCAGAGCTTCTAACGGCAGCTGCAGTGAAGCTTTACCAATTAGTGATAGGCTCTTTTATTTAGAAGGCAGGATACTCAGCCATATTGCATGTTGCACTTTCTCCCATTCATAAGTAACATGAGTGCACCATCTTTGTATATCTGAAGTCTTTAGTACTGTGCTGTCTGTTTATATGATTTGGACAATTTATATAGCATCATAGCACCCAGCCCTATTCCCCTTTCAATTTGATGGGAGCTGTACTTCTGTGACAATTATTTATAACATGCCCGAGTGCATTCCTAAGTTGGCTACTAAGTGAACAAACTTGAAAGGGTCTTTAAATGTCCAAATTTTCCATACATTGAAAACAAAGGCAATAAAAGCAGAGAAGACTTTGAAAATGCCCAAGCTGCTCTTTTTCCAAAAAGAAAGCAGTGTTTGGATGATGTAAGGGTGAGTAAATGATAAATGTGTTTTCATTTTTGGGGAACTATCCCTTTAACAGCCCTTATATTTCTGCTCAGTAACATAGATCTCTTGTAATTCACAAGTGTTTGATGTCTTGAGCATGACTGTCTACATCATCAGTATATCACATAACACACACACACAACTTTTTATTTATTTGTTTGGCTTTAGCAAGTACACAAATGCAGTGAAACTGCTTCTCTCATCAAATATTTCAAGCTATTTCACCATATCACTTTGATAAATGCGTTTTTTAACAGCCTCTTCCACCAAATGGAAAATATAACTTCAATGAAAAGAGTTCTGAAGCTTCATTAAAAGTTTTCTGAAGCAAACGAACAGCCTCTCTAGCCCCTCAGGACACAGTTAATCCCAGATCTCTGAACCTATGCACTTCATCAAGGGCTGTGATGTCCTAATACACTTAAACTGCCACATGTCCCCATATTTTACCATCATAAAGGAACCTTGTATTCTAGAGATGATCCAGTGTCATCTGTTACTACATCATTCATTTGTAAACTCTGTGTTTAAACTTTGTGATTTGGTTTAAACTATACCTGCAGTAATAAAACTGATACCCAGGGGGTTAATTTACCCTGTGGAACTTAGCATAATAATTTTCTAAATGTCAGTATAGCAACTGAATTCACCTTGTGATCTCGAAACAATTAAATGTGGCTATATTCTACATAGCTTTAATTATTTCACTGTAGATGTATCCTGTGGAAATGTAGATGTTTTTTTGTTTTGTTTTTTTCAGTTGCAAATTTATGTTCCAAAACAATGCTAGTGCATATGAAAATGTTTGAATTTAAAGGATACAAGTTAATGAAAGGTCCAAATTTATCTATTTACAACTCATGTTCTGGATATAAAAATATATTTCAATTCTAAATACAAAATGCAATTTATAGTTAATTATTTGTATGTATATAGTTATAGTTATTGCTGATTTATACTTTAACTTTGCACACTGCAAAATGGCACTCTGGTGTAAGACTTTGAAAAACTTAATTTGTTAAAATAATGATTTGTAAAGTAACTGGACTTAAAGGGATAGTTCACCCAAAAGAATGACAATTCTGTCATTAATTACTTACCTTCATGTCGTTACAAACCTGTAAGACCTTTGTTCATCTTCGGAACACAAATTAAGATATTTTTGATGAAATCTGAGAGCTTTCTGACCCTGAATAGACAGCAACACAACTGACACGTTCAAGACCCAGTAAGGTAGTAAGGACATCATTAAAATAGTCCATGTGACATCAGTGGTTCAACAGCAATGTTATGAAGCTACAAGAATACTTTTTGTGTGCAAAACAAACAAAAATAATTATTTTATTCAACAATTTATTCTTCCCTGTCAGTCTTTGACGTGCATTCGAGAGTATGACGGTGCATGCGACACATCCCTTTAAGTCTGCATGTCAACATTTAAAAAATATTGCAGATGTATATTAATTATTGATTTCTCTGTCTGTAGTGTCTTTGCATTTTTTAGACAGTTATTTTGATTAATGTGTGAAAGTTAATTCAAATGATCAACATTAAGAACGCCACAATATTAAATACATACTGTATGCTAATAATTATTTTCATAGTACAAGTAAATAAATAAATGGACTATATTAAAATTCTGTAAGTGAAAATACACACTTACAAGTAAAATTAGTCATCAAAACATTATGTACAGTATGAAGGAATCAATATTTATTTTGAGATTTCCTGAATATTACATTTAACAGTGTTATTAAATTATTATTATATATATATCGGCTGGAGGACTTTAGAGTTCGAAAGAGCCTCTGTTCTGTTCAGCTGCATCAGACAAAATGTATTCCATGCATGGTTAGAGAGTCTTAATTATTTGCAAATTGAGTGGTCGGTGGGTTGCCAGGGTTGGATGAGCTCATGAAGTGGTCCAGGCTTCCCTGTAAGCAAAACTGATGCAGATTATAGTCAAGTTGTATTGTATATGACAAATAATTTTACAAAATTTATAATTTTTTTTATAAAATTTACTCATACATACTGGTTAAATGAATCATTATACAGTGAAAACAATTCTAAAGATTCAAAATGTAAAATAAACAACAATTATATTAATATATTTCAAATAATCCAATTTTGTGACCTTGATCATTTTCCTCCTTATGAAAATGTGTTTGCTTCCACGAGATGCTTTGGATCAGCTAAATAATGCTGGAGAACACAATCAGGTTTTACACAAACTCGTGAAAGTTTATGCAGCTCAAGTGCCGCTGTCATTCAATTAAAACAAGACAAACCAAAGCTAAAATATTCAGAAATTCATGTTAATTGTGCAAACTTGGATCACGTTAATAAGATCATTTGTAGAGAGGAAAAGTATATTATAAAATACAAAATAAAGGCATTTTCACTAATGGATTCAGACTTCTGACCTCCTCTGTGTATTCCAGAGTTTGATTTGATTTCCCAACAGGAAAGTTTGTCGGTACCACTAGGGGACACTGTTGTGCAGGATGACTTGTTCTTTGTTTTATCAACCCCACCCCCTCCAAAGGTAACAGTTCCTGCCTTTAATGGCAGATCTTGCCAGAGCTAGCCAGCCCATAATAGCCACCTATTTATGGCTGACTAGAAATATGTCTCACATGATGAGTACAGTCATGCATAAGCACAGCTCTAAGACAGTTCACCAGCTCATTGTGAGTGATTCACCACACTTGGTCAGTTCCAAAGAACAGAAACCAAAAATAGATTTTTTTTATTATTATTATTATTATTATTTATATATATACTTTTTTTTGTGCTTTGCTTTGTATTTTACTTTAAGTTTCACATTAGATTTTATTTTAAAAATGTTATTTAACTTGTTTTTTTTTTGACAATGGTTCAAAAAGTTCTACACTGTAGATCCATAAGGTATATACTGTAAAATGTATTTCTAAGAGTTATCCTGCTGCTTCTCACATTTAGACTACTATTATGCCGTTATCAGCCAAAAAGTACTCTATTGAATGACTATTATTCCTTTTAGGGTTTCTTTAACTGTAAATTAGATGACTTGTTCTTTTTCACTTCCAAAAAAACAGAAAACTTTTAACAGTATTTTACTGTAGAATTACTTGAAATGTCGCATTAGATATTTTGCAGTTTTTCTTAACCAAGTAACATGTCATATATATATGTATAATACATTTTTTTCTACAGTGTACCCCTAAACAAAACCAAATCACTTGTAAATTTAAGCAGTTTTTCTTATGTGAGAAGATGGACAGATGGTTGGATTATACAATATATATATATATATATACAATAACTGCAAAAATTGCTGTTGCACATGTATTAAATTCTAAATGTAATATGCATTACATGGCATTACATTAAGAGCATTTTCAAAGGATGGCAAGACAAATTAATGCATGAATGAGTAAAAAACAGAGGAAGTTCCTCCAAGACAGTGATGTATGTTGATTTATTGCTCTGTTGATGTGTGTGTACATTGCAGTTCATCATTTCAGGATGAAAACGGAATCTCTTCTATCATATCTCCGTTCACACAGCATGAACTTTACTTCTTCTCCGGAGCTGCGCTAAGTGTTGTGGCAGGGGTGGTGACAGACACAGGTGGTGGTGTGAGTGTGTTAAATGAGTGTGAGGTTGAGTTCCTCTCCTGTGGTGCTGATGGTAGGTTGTTAGCGTGATGACCAGCAAGCAGCCCATTGGGGGGCTTCGGTTCCTTAATGTGTCACACACACATTGTCATGGAGACAGTGCTTTTCACAGCATTCTGCTCCAGCGAAAGACGAGCCAGCGAGCCCTGCGTTAGCATGGACATGCGTGAATTGTTGTATTTCCCTGGTTATATATTAGGTTAAGCACATAAATTGCATTTTTTTATAGAATATTTAACATTTTCCTCTAGGTCAGTGCATGTAACCTTTTCCTAATATCCCAACAGCTGCAATAATTCACGTGCTAGCTTCTCGCTGGCTCTCAACTTATGCTAATAACATCGGCGATGACTGAGTTTTTTTTTTTTTCCCCAGAGCGAAAGCTCAACGTGGGTGTGCTTTCTTCTCTCAGACGAGATCACTGTGAGGATATGGTAGACATTTCGCAGATGGCGAATGCTGCTATGACCTTTCACCCCAGGCTCCTCAGACATGAAGCGGCCATTTGTTGGCGTTGTGGATCGAGGGCATCTCTGAACTTTCCCACCACCCATATCTGAAATCTGATGAAAGGTTTAGCTAACACATTGGCCACATTGTTTATCAATAAATGCTTTTTCTGAACCCACTCATGTTGGAATATTGGGAATGGCTGTGTTCGCCACGTCCCTCTGATAATATATCAGAGATTTCACAGTACAGTGAGTCTCTTCTTCCTTATTTCCTTCTCTCAGCGGCTCGCTTATCGCACTGTCTAGTCTCATTCATTTCCATGGCAATAAGGCAACGGCAAGGTGACAGGAAGCAGGCATGTTCCGTGGAGCCCCTGAGCAGGAAGTGTCAAAATCCCTGCCTTGTGAAAGACAGCAGGGGAAGTGCTGGGCGCTGACTATCTGCTACACCAGGCCAGGTGTGACCCCTATATCTGTCAGTTACTACCTTTTTAAAAACTCCCAGCCAACTCTCCATGGGCAATGACACAGCCAACTGTTTCTCTAGGGACAATTAGACATATGTCATCCTGTTCTGCAATGAATGGATCCGTGGCATTGCTTTTGAGCATTTAAAAAAAATAAAATTATTTAAAAACGTGACTCATTTGAATTAAGTCTGTTTCATGACACATTTGTGGTGGCGCATTTGGTGTAGCAGCTCACAGAGCTGGATATCGCTGATTGATTTGAATATGAAAAAGAAAATTAAATGTGCTCTGTGAATTCAGTGCGCTTAGAAGAATGGAAAGAGAAATCCGAATGAGTCAGAGAACAGAAGGCTCTGGCACTGTAGACAACACAGTGGTATTTAATCATGTAAATTACAATGAAAGTGAGCCAACATGCGTCTGTATGTTTTTGGTCCCATGATGGATTATCCCTTGTGATTCCTGTGTCTGAAAAAAAAAAAAATCTTTATAGTACAGTACTAGACAGTAGTGTCATTAGTACATTGGGACTGATCATGATGATGTAGCACTGATGAGGCACACAGAATATATACATTATATATATACAGTGGGTACGGAAAGTATTCAGACCCCCTTAAATTTTTCACTCTTTGTTATATTGCAGCCATTTGCTAAAATCATTTAAGTACATTTTTTTTCCTCATTAATGTACACACAGCACCCCATATTGACAGAAAAACACAGAATTGTTGACATTTTTGCAGATTTATTAAAAAAGAAAAACTGAAATATCATATATATATATATATATATATATATATATATATATTTGGGCTGTTATCGTTAACCTGTTAACGCATACGATTAATTTTACAATCCTTAACATAAGTTAACGCAATTAACTCAAAATTACTGAAGCACAATTTCTATTCTAACCCAATTTTGCATCTCTGCTTGCGATTAGATCATTTTAAGCTGCTAAACTCCGGGAAAGTTTTCAGTCCAATGATCCAGTAAGCCAATGCATTCAAACAATCCGTCCAAAACAGCGCTAATATAAAGGAAACCAGGCTGATTACATCCGAGATTGCAGAGAGAACAGAGACTCGTGTTGCGTTTTCAGTGAATTATTCATTCCAGTGTGTTTCGCTTTTAAACACGAGCTCTGTCATATTATGTGATTGTCTCTGAAGAGTGCGAGCCCTCACACGTCGCGCTGTGTGTGAAGTACAGACTGAACGGATTGTCAACACATCTCACCTCTGTATGGCCAGAAGAGATGCAAACTGCGGTTTCTTGACAAGATAACCAGTCTCGCTAGTAAAGTTTTGATGGATGAAGACTGCAATCAAGGTAAAGACGATTGCAGTGGCGTACAGGAGTCGTTCAGTAAGCACGCGTGAGTCCGTTATAATAATGCGTGTATGAGTGCTCTTGACGCACTGATCACACATTGTATTTATGCACAGGCACAGACATTTCCGTACATTCATGTTGTTTCCACACACATTCACGATAAAGTTTTGATTTGTCATGTGTATGTTGCTGTGTTTAGTTATACTGAATGGATCCGTGTACTGTAGTAGATACAGTATATGCAGTCAACAGGCGGTTGGTTTAGGTTTTTTTGGCATCTCCATGGGGTCCTGTTCGGTATTGCAACTTGGCTTCTCTTAAATTTTAAAAAAGCTCTTTGCTGTTGCACTGTACACATACTATAAAATTCTGATTTTTTTTTTCTTTCATATGTGCTTATATTGTCTCCTTATATCATTTGGTTCGTAGCAAGCATTTTGATAAGAAAAGGATGATGAATACGAAGAAGAAGAAAAAAACGCATTTGAAAATTTCAGAGCTTTAGTCTACAATTCGCCACACCTATTCAATCAGAGCATTCAGAAAACAGAACAGAAAATAGCTTATTACTAAGTGGACCTCAGAGAACAGTACAAAATATAAAAACAAAACAAAGGCTATTCATGACCCCTATAATTCAGCCATTATTACTGTTACATTTTGTAAACAATTTAGAGATGTGGCCTGGTGGGTAGCAAACATGCTCTAATGTGGAGCTGTCTTGAGTTTGAATCCAGCTTGGATCTTGTCTTGACCTTCACACATGACTGTACTATAAAATGTGAGGCAAGAAAGCTTTAAAAAGAACTTTAAAATCTGTAACCTTTTTCAGTTGTTCCTACTTATTTATTAATGCAAGAACTGAGTAACTCTCATGTCTGTGTTGCAAATACGTATTATTTTATGTGCTAACTAGCTGCACAGGTCCCTGCATGAACTGGGGCATAAATGGTTCAAATGGATGGATTGTTTGACTCTTTTATTAGTTAACACTATTGTTATTAATTTTGTCATGTTTTTAAACTTGTCTTAAGATGTCAGGATGCATTTGTCTCTGCTTAAAATGATAACGTTTCATGCATCAAGTGTTGAAGTGTGTGTGTGTGTGTGTGTGTGTGTAGTGAGTCTTGTGAGTGTTCATGAGAAGACAACATGCACAGAGCTTTCCACATATACAGTACTTCTTGAAAAAATATATATATATAATGAACATTTTAGGACTATGTAAATAAAGAAAACAATTTGCACAGGACTTGTTTTAAGTTGACACAACCTAAGAAATCTTCTTAAACCTTATTTAATATAAATAGGCAATTACCATGATGGAAATCGTAGCAACTTAATTATTTTAAGTAAATGTATGCAGTGAACTTAAACATTTAGTAGATGAATTTAACTTTTTTAAAAAGCCATGCAAACTGTTACCGTCATTTTTTTATTTTTTTTTATTTCTATGAATGGGTCTCTTTTTTTTAGTGTATGAATGAATTATGAACTATAATGAATATGTCGCATGAAATAATTATAATGGCCATTGTATTGTATTTATCCAATTTGCAACAATGAGCAAATCAATGCAGCTGTCCTCATTAGTTCCTCTGTTTGTAAAGACCTCCTGAGTTATCATCTAAACATCCTGGCAGGGTAATTGCCTGATAGGTCCATAAATCAAAATATTCCAGTGGAACACATTGGACAGAGCAGCGCAACATTTACTGGGCCTGTAGATGTAGAGACGATACTTACCACCTCAAGTCAGGTCTGTTGATGTCAAAAGAGACCGTGTTTGTTTAGAAGACGCATTGTCTCGATTATTGTTGGGGGTCTTAGGAGAGCCCCAAAGCTTTCTGGTGCCAGAAGGCATAGAGACTGTTTAAACTGTTCAGAGCTCCAGTTTCAGTTTCATATGAATGTGTCTGTTATTTTTCATTGGGTATCACTGAGACAAAACATCAGATAAGAGCTCAAAACATGCACATTTTCTGTTTGAAATCTATTGGCCAGACTATGGTCACACTCCAGAGGAAACATTGTAATTATAATAAATTTGTCTTTTTCCTGTACGTCTCGCTTTTGTGTGTCTGAACCTTTGCAATTTGCATTCATAAAGAAAGTGAACATTTTTGTGAGTGGTGTGACCTGTATTTTTCATAAAAACAATAAATAGATAAAGTCATAATATAATTGATATAAACTATATTTTATGACATAAAATGGATGGATGGTAAGCCATGAACCTAAGAAAGAATAAATACATGTTAGAAAATGTACAATTAAAGTTTTTTTTTTCCTCATTAGAAAAGTTTTACACATAAATAATTGAATAGTGCTTTTGAAAAATATATTTGAAATTAAATAAACTGACATGCACCGAAGGCTCCAACCATATCAGCTTAATAAAAGCTGTTTTATTCTACATGGATCATGTTGCCTTATAGAGATGGCCATGTTAAAATCACATGACCAGCCACATTTATCTCATTAACCTGCCATTTGTAGGACTCTTTCATTCTTAGATTAAAACATATAGCATGGGGTTGTTTCATGCTTTATTCTGATTGATTTAACATTCTAAGGCATGCCGTTATTTTCTATAAATGCATTGCAAAATGTGATAAAAATGGAATTTACTGTATAACGCGGAGTACAAAACTGCAAAATACTATCTAAACATGAACATCCTGCGTGTTTTGCTGTCTCTGTTTGAATGAATGGCACAGACGTGCTGTTTCGTTTACTGCACACATACTGAAGTGTGTGTGATGCTTGCGGATTTTCAGCTTTTGCTGCCTCAATGTATGAGTACATGAACACATGAACATAATCTCTAGAACTGAATAAATAAATATATATATATTTTTCAAATCAATTAATTAGCGATTCTCTGGATAACTAAAATTTTATGAAACCATTAAAATGGAATCCAGAAAACAGAATTTAATTCAAGTAAAAATAAAACTGAATTTGAGGGGGGAAAATGATTCATGAACATTTCAGGGCTTTCATAAACTTTTAATAAATTGCTGTTAAATTGTGTACGATTCATGATTTCAATTAATTAGACATACTTTTGTATTAATATAATTTAATTTAACCATTAAAACAGAGTCTAGAAAAATTAAAACGGGACAAAAAATTGAATTTTGAAAGAAAAAAAAAAGATTTCATAGGACCCTACATGAAGTAGTTCCAGGTCTGTTGACCGCATTACAGTTCCATATCACTACACCAAATTATTTCAGTTATTTTGCAGGTCCTTGTAGCTTACAACAGCAAAATAATCAAAACAAGATACTGACCAAGCAACCAAATATGACCAACAACAGGATAAAGAAGACAATTTCTTTATTTCCCAACGTATTTTTTTATCTATGCAAAACATGCTTTCTTTCTCTCTCATACTCTCTCTCTCTCTCTCTCTCTCTCTCTCTCTCTGCATGAACACACATGCAGTACAGCCACACTTTTTCATTAATATAGTTTGCAACTGCTAAAAAGCTGAATGACATTGGTCAGTATATAGGTAGTCACATCGCTGTTCATGAAGCAGATAAACTTACAGTGTCGCTATTAGTAGAGACACTGTTGAGAGACTCACACATGCATAACTGCATTATTCTGCATATCAACAGCTTAGGCCTCTGTTATTAGCTCTAAAGTGGTGTTTTGGAATTAGCAACAGAGGCTTGAGATGAGACGTGAGTAGCCCTAAACGCAGGACAAAAACCTTATGAATGTTTAGAAATAAAACATCTGAACAATTTCTTGAGGGGTTGTAACTATGGTATAAGCAGAATAATTGATTCCGGTTCTTTGAATGAATCTGCTATGTTGTGGCTGCATTTCCACCTCATATGTGCATTATTTTTCAATAATTCAGTGGCCCGTCATCAATTATTCCTTACTTATACAATAACAGTGTTCAGTGTAAGTCCAAGATGACTGCCATATTGGCCAGCAAAAAACTTACTGAGTGCACCTTTAACTTCTAAAACAGTAGCTACACCATTTAAATGTTTGTAAAGGACACTAAACTGACAGCAATAGCAGTTGCCAGAGAAAATTGCCAGCTTTTACTCAGGGATTCAATTAATATATTTTGAATAAATGCAGCTCCAAAACAAAACGAAAAACAAGCAGAAGTTCTGAAAGCCCCAGTAATAAATATGTATTACCGTACTGAGGCTTAAGTATGTTTGTGTGACTGTTGACCTATAAAAGTGTGCTGTCTACTAAGCGCGCATTCATCCTGCCTTTTCATCCCATTTATTTCACATCCTTGCATTATCTGCGACAGCTACACAAGCAACCACAGGGAATGCTCACATTTTTCAGATTTGACACTACCATTGTCTTAAATCAACTAAAGCCAACGCAGCTGGCACAGACAATCAGACATGACCATGAATTTCT
Organism: Sinocyclocheilus grahami; assembly: GCF_001515645.1. NCBI lineage: Eukaryota > Metazoa > Chordata > Actinopteri > Cypriniformes > Cyprinidae > Sinocyclocheilus > Sinocyclocheilus grahami. The sequence goes on from NW_015505184.1 coordinate 3,134,553, forward strand.
GTAGCTTATTATTATATGAAAACAAATGTATTACAACAAAAGATCTTTATGATTTGATTGAAGCGGAAATGGATGCACATGTAGGGTGTGCTGTCTCTGATAGAGGCTGAAGTTAATTTTTGCCACAATACTATGCACAATGTCAGGAGATCTGGTTTTAAATTCATAAAAAAAGTCATTCTTTTGGGATTATAATTATACATATCTAAATTTTAAACAACAAAGAGCTCCTGTGTTATAGATAAACAAAAACCTAAACAAACAAGCAAACAAATCTAATGGGATGAAATGGAAATATCATAACAGACCTCCTTAAGAATGTATTTTTCATCACTCTAGTCATTATGGGATACATTTGCACTGTGTCACCATACCAAATAAAGTATGCATGCATTTTCATACTGCATGCTATCTTTAATGTTGCCAAAGGCACTAAAATATTCAGCTGGTTCAGTCTCGTTCACTGTCTATAGAAAGAAATCACTAATTGAACTAGAATAAAGAATAAAATCTTGCTTCACTAATAATTATTTGGGTAATTAAAAATTAAACAAACATAACTTTATATAACATTAACAGACTGGGGCAAAGCTTTTGATGTTATATTATACATTCTAGTGAAGCGTATTTCTGCTTTCAAAGGGTACAGTTCTTGACCAATTTTATGTAATGATTCAATTGCCTCTCAGATCTCCGCCAACACCAAAGGAATATGTAATGCATTAGTCAATTGGCACAATGAGCGGGATTTTTATCTTTGAGGAACCTCAGGAAAGAACAATGTGTATTGAGGAAGGCTCTGAATGAACAAAATGTGAAGAAAAATCTGTTCTGCAAATTCTTTTGACAAGTTTTAAGATATAAACTGTATATTGCATGTCTCACATTGTTAATAACACAGATCATTTATCAAAAGGTATTCTGTGCGTTCCTTCCATCATCCATAATTAGATTGTTTTGCCTGAAACTCTAAAAGCACAAACTAATGCAATATTTTGTAATATTTTGTTTTTTATTCTACATTGTAACAATGATTTTTCAACTATCGATATGTTTATTTTTTCTTTTTTTCTCAGTATTTCAGGCTTTCTAATTTAAAATCATATGTTTAATTCAATGTATTGCTTGTAATTTCTTTGCAATTATTTGTGAAATGTACGTGCCATTTCTGAGTGCAAATCTTCCTTAAATATATTTGTCAAAAGTGGAGTCACAGATTATATTGACAGGCTCTTGTGCTTGTGCATAAGCACTCTTGTGATTACAAATCCTCTCCCAGTAAATTACTTTATTCAGACTGCAAATTTAAATTCTCTGTATTCTCTTGTGTCTGAGCATTGTACTGTTTCTTCTCTGAATCCTTTGCTAGTATGAAACTTCACTGAAACACAAACTGGTTAAGCTATGCAGTGGATTAAACATTTTGCTCCTTTTAAGTGCCACACTGGTTTATATGTCTGGAAGCTTCTGATAGATTGTTTTATTTGTGTACATAGACAGGGAAAGTTCAGACTGTGTGTAAGGGCGAAGTGCACATGAGAAGGAACGGAGCTGCCCTGATCTCACCAGTGAGAAGCCCATGATGACCACATCAGAGCAGAGCCGTCATGAGAGATGTTCCTCTCTTCTGATCAAAGATGTGAGGGGAAGTTTAGCTAAGCATACTTCACCCAACACAGCAGACCTGAGTGACCCTTTGAGAAAGGCATGCAGCATCAGATTCATCATGATAGGTTTACATCCAGAGCCTTTGGAGTAGATTATTTAGGTAATGGAATGAAATTGTTGACCATTTCAAGCCAGGATGAGAAGTTTATTGGCACACGGGTCACAGTTTATATTATAGTGTCTGACAAGAATATAAATTTAGTGCTATAAAACATAGAAACCAAAACAAAAACAGATGCTACAATGTAGATGAAAGCATGTAACATGAATTACATTTTGTAGAGGATTGGTAAGTTACTAAGACTGTAAATGTCTAATTGTGTCTCAATGTCCTTTTAGTACCAAAGCAGAACCTCGTCACTCTGGCATTCTCTTGAACTTTGACATTTATGAAGAAAAGCAAGGAATTAAATGATCTTTTCTTTTGGTTTTGTCCATGATGGGAATTTAATAGCATGGAGTGTGTAAGGAAAGCATTTTAATTAAATCTTCTCTTATGTGAGGATGTCTTGGTGCAATCAAGACAACATTCCTCATCTAATACAATACTGATATTAAAAGGAAAAAAAAAAAAAAACATTCAATTACACTTAGCGCATCACTGCCAGATTTCTGTTGTTTAAAAATCAATAGTAATTTTCAGCTGATGATAAACAATCTCATTGAAGAAGACCGTGTTTTCATACCGTTTCAAATTAAATTCAAATTCAAAATGATTACTGTTGTTCACTTCAGTACAAAAATGAATCGGCTAATTTTTCACATAGGCATTGGAACATGTTTAAAACTAAACCGAATTAAGGACTTATAAAAAAGGGCATATTTTGACCTGTACTGCTGCTGCGTGTTAATAGAGGGATGTTTGTTGCTGTCATTTAAGGCTGGAATACACTACATGACATTTGCCCCAATTTACAGTTTGGATAAGTCAAAGTTGCCCAAAGTCAGAGCCAGTCTGCAGATTTGAGTCGACAGATTTCATAGAAAATCGTGTAGTGGATGATGGTCACAGACTCCGATAATTTAGCTTCAGACTTTGATTCCATTGAGACAGAGAATATGAATGAATGAATGAATGATGCATTTATATTGCTATGTTAGATATGTTTGATATTTTCAGACAATTTTAGAACACACATTGTTTTCATTTGTCAAGCGTCAAGCACACGTTTCAGTGTGAGTTTGTTGTGATCAGAAGGACTTTAAAGTCTGGTAGTGTCTGACCCTCAGTAGTTTAGTGTATGCTGGCCGGTTTTCCTCTGTGACTATTTATAAAGTCAGTAAGTGTATAGTTCAGATTTTAAAAGTCGTGTAGTGTATTTTTAGCCTTCAGTCGCTCTCATCTTATTTCAAACCTGTATAACCTTTTTTTGTACTCACTATTGTGTTTAATGATTAGGGAATTATTTAAAACCACTTAATTTTATAAAAATAGTCCATGTGAAATGTATGGTGATTTTGCATCTTTCTTTTCAAATTTTAATTAATTAATTATTTTTTATTTATTTTGTTGTATTTATTTATTTAGCTGTTTGAATGCTTCAGTCAGTATTCTTTGTTATTGCATTTACTGTACAGGACATTATTCACAATTTGTTTCACAGAGAGATCAGGAAAAAAAAAACATGGCTATAAGAATATGAAACCAGGGTGAGTATATACTGACAGAATTTTCAGTTTGGGTGAACTGGTCCTTTAACATTGGCTGCTTTTTTGCTTCCAGGTCAGATTAGGGTAAACACTTGTGCCTTGGCACACCAGAACATTGGTGCCAAAAACACAGCCTGGCTCATCTCATTTTCCACAGAGATGGTTTGGCAGAGCTGATGCCACTTTTAATCCTTCTTTGAGTACATTCTTCTGACTGCTAACTTCCCACCCCAGATCAAGTGCTGCACAACTGATAACGTAGAGCCCGAGGTGACTGTTTGCGTGATTCTCCAGTTGCTCTCATGGTTGTTTCATTCTGAAGGCTTGCCAGAACTGGCTATCTACTTTTTGTCAAGGTTTGCAGAGCAGCTCTGTCCTGAATTTGAATATGTGATTAGACACTCATGGTAGAAGTCATGCAAAAGCATATCCTGCAAACTAGTCTGTGGTTACCAGGGTAACCAGAATGGATTGTCTCTGATGCTGTTTAAAAAAATCGTAAATCCTTGTTGTTCTTCACCATTGATACCACTGAGCTTTGACGCCCTTAGGGATCTGAAAGGACGACGGCTAGATCATAAGCAGTGGCATACTTTGGTTTGCCCATCTTCGCTACATCATCATAGACACTTATTTGGCTCCACACGCTTCTGTCATTCCGCACAGTGCTATCACAAGTAAACTATCTTGCGGCTATGTGACGCCCCACTCAGTGAGCTTGAGCAGAGAGTACACACCTGTCTCGCTTCTTTTCTACGCCTAAGTATTCACATGCAATTTTAAACAGTTGTGCTTGACAAGTTGTGACATTTTTGTCAAGAGTATTCCGGAAAAGCCTGTCATATATGTTGCTTCTCTTTATATGCACGGCATGCTAAGCAAGTGTGTATACTTGTTTAGTTCTGGTATAGATAGAGCTATAACACACTCTTTGAGTGTCAGTGCTAAAAATACAAGAGAAGGTTATCTGAAGGTATGAGAGTCAGGCCCATCTCCAGATTCAAATCACTGAGGGTGCTTCTTAAATTAGTGAGGGTGCTCTAACCTTCATATTAAGCTTAACATTTTTGTGGCATCTGTGGCACAAAGGGCGCAAACATGGCGCAAAGAGCACTCACATTATAATTACTAGAAAGCTGTCACTCATCTTAGTTTATCGCGATCTCACAAAGTTATAACCAATGAAGTTCTCTAAGCTGCCCGATGAATCCCTTATTTACATTGTGCATACACTTTATTATAATGAGATGACTCGTGCTGAACACAAAACCTGAACAAAAACTTTCTAGCTTAAATGCCTGGATTCTGACTTAAATGCCTCTTATTGGCTGTTGCGTTCAAGAAATCAGCACATATGTCTGTGATTGGGTGCATTGCTCAACGCTGCAAAAACACGATGAAGTAGAAAGTAGATCTCCAGAGCGCAAATCATAACACACTGGATAATTTGCCAAATCTGCAATGAAATGCCTTTGTTATAGCTTTAATTTAGGGTTCTATTGATTTCAAAATTATTTTATTTCGTCCCAAAACAAAAGAAGAAGCTTAGTGTGAGGAAAAAGAATATAATGCAAGTTATTAAAGACTAATAATCTTCTTTATTGGATCTCTGAAATCTGTGGAAGCCCGTTTCTGCCATAGAAAGTAAGTAAATCTTTTTATAACAATTCTGATATTTTTCCCTTGAAATACTGAGAAAAAAAAGTCAGAATTATGAAATATAAACTCAGAATTGCTAGATGTTTAACTTGCAAGTCTGAGAAGAAAAGTCAGAATTGTAAGATATAAACTTGTGAGATATAAAGCAATTGCAAGAAGAAAAAATATAGTGAGATAAAAAGCTGAAATGACCTTGTTTATTTCATTTGAGGGGAAAAACACAGCATTTTCATATGTAAACTCAGAATTGTGAGATAAAAAGTTGCAATTATGTAATTGTTCAAATGTTATGCCCTTACTGATCGATGTTTATGCCCTTAATGGTCTGGCAAACATTTCCCTATGGCAATGGTATGGAATATCAATGTTTTACAAGATGCTATATCAAAGTTAGAAATTCCACTATCATGGCAACACTTTTCGCATGTGTTCATGCGGTGCTTCAAAATGCGTCACGCCAGGTTTTACATCAATAATGTAAAGCATCTTTGTTTCTTCTGCCTTTCCTAATGATCAGAGTGTCCCAAATTTGAATACATGTTTATTTATGAAATATGACATTAAGTATGTGCAGTCTAGAGTTATAAGGTACTCAATGATTATATTATTTTATTTAATTAAATTTTATATTTTTTATAAATTATTTTATTTTTATTTCTTTAATATTATTATTATTTAGTATTTATTTATAATTTTTTTTTACCTTGCCACTGATATCCTTTGGTCACCATTCCCTTTCTTTGTGCGAAAAGGAGCAGTGTAAACAGTTTGGGATGATATGAGGGTGAGTAAGGATAACAGAAATTGTATTATTGGGTGAACTAACCCCCATTCAGCCCACCCCCCCAATTTTGACTGGGGTTGTTCTTTAGTTTGTCTGTAATGATTCAACTAAATTCAAAATATCAGCATAAATTTACATATATTTTTTATTTAGTATTTTACGATAATGACACATTTTCACTAATTAATCATTATATATTTTTATACTCTGCCGATTGCTATAATTTTACTCTGTAGGGCTTCTTGTCGTCTGAGGTGAGATGGCCCATTTTCATGATTTTCAGTTTTGTGCTATAACAGCTATGCAAATATGTCCATTTATTTACCCTAATAATATGTTGTATGATGCTTCATCCTTCTGTACATGTTTAAATAATCTGTAAATATGTTACGATTTGGCAGTGAATGTTCTGTTCTTAAGGGAGCATCATTCCCTATATTGCATATAATCTTAGATAATGCTAGGAACATGTTGCCTGTCTGGTTGAGGTTTTGAGTTGTGAAATAACTTGTGGTGGCAGTATGTTTTATTGCCCTGGCTCAGGAGGCTGGTGAGAACATCTGCCTAATTGTTTTGTGTCATTGCGGGGCCCCATCGCATGCTCATTGTAGAATTAGCTGTGACAGTGTTTGCTCTGAGAGATACTGACATGTTGGCTCTCACTCTGCACACCTCAGTATGCGGGCCCCGCTATCACCTCGGGTGGCCTGGTGCATGCTGGCTGAATCTCCTGACAGAACACAGAAATACTGGTTTTATTCAGATATACGTTAGCTTTGGCCCATGAGGCATCTTGTGTCTCATAAAGTTCTCATTAAGGGTTTATTTGCTGGCCTGGCGGCCGATGAGGGCCGGGGTTGTGGGAATGCCCACCAGAGCATGCTCTACACCAGAGATTCACAGGAGTATGAGAGACATAAAAGCCACTCTTTCTTCTTCTGGCTTGCAGCGAGTATTAGCTGCTTCAGTGCCACAGGTTCACTGAGCCATAGGTGCATTCTGTGTAATTCACGCAATGCCATCTGAACATGATGTTAGTGCTGGAGTCATTCTAGATGAAAGCCGCAGTGACACATAATTCAAAGCCTGTTTCAGACTGCACAATGATGCATTTTTGTACCAGGGATGGAAATAAGGGTACACTTTGACTTCTAGGTGGGACGGTTGATTTGTGGGCCAGCTGTATAAAACAAATTTACATATAGCATGATCACATAATGATTTAATAAGTGATTATTAGTACTGCATTTACACAAATACTGGTATATTGTATTTTTTTTTTGCAAATTGATAATAGTCTTGATCTTCAGTTATTTTTCACTCTTTTTTAATTTGTCAAATTTTAGATTTAGTCTTTATTTTAGAGTTGTCAAAACTAGTGCCATTTAAAAATATCTGTCTGTGTTTAATTTCTTACCATAGTCTATTGCTGTTGGGTAGCATTTGGGTTTAATGTTTTGTAAAGCTTTCACATTTTATATTATACATGTATCAGAAACTGAACTTAATTTGCGCTATTTACTAACTACAATAAAGTGCACCCAAAATTTTACTGTCAAAATATCTTGACAGGAAGGTGAGAATAAATATCAAATTAATTATCAGAAGAAAAAAAAACCTCCAGACAACAGTGTGACTTCATATTACAATTGTATTGCTAATTCGTTTGTACGTACAGTAGGGTTTAAAAGTCTAAGACCATGTGAAAAAAAATATTTTGAAACATTTAACAGTTAAATGCATGAATGTTTCGCCAATCATTATTACATATTGGGGTCTTTGGCGACCCAGACCTATATATCCAGCAGGGATGGGTCTCTAACTGCTGGAATAGCAAAAAACTCTCTTGATATTTTAAGAACAATCACAGAACAATAAAATAAAGCATATTTCGTTACCTTTTTAAACTTAGAAGGGTTCAATTTGAGCAGATGAGTTTACCATCGCTGTCATCGTCAGAGCGCACTTTACACAGTAGGCCTACATCCATTATCTAGCTCATATTCACAATCTCTACCATATTCTCAAAACTATCATTTTCAATGACTTCAAAATCAATATTTTGATCACTGGCAGCTTATTCACCACATCCAACATCAAATGACAGTAACATTTATATTTCATTGCATGCAGTAATTGCTCTGATTTTCACAAATTATGCTGGACATTATAATCAGCTTTTAGACAGACTTGTGTTCATTCAGCTTGAGAAAATTGGGAAAATTTTCAGGATTTGTGTGTGTGTGTGTGTGCCAAAACACAGCCAGCAGGGGTGTGATATAGCTGTGATTCGGCCATAGGTACTTGTTCGATGGAACAATTATGTGTAAGGAAAAACAATGGAGTGTCTCAAAAAACCCTCTTGTCAGTCCAACTACTTTCTTCCGCCACAGATTTAAAGGTGTTGTTGATAGTTTAACACAAGCACCCAAGCTTTGGCAAGTTCGACTCAGGAGTACAAACTCCTGAGGATGGGAGGTTGCAGTCTGATCATTCAGCAAATGAAATGAGGCGTACTTGATAACATCACTCCTCTTGTCTTGGCAATAAGTACCTACTTCAGTTATTGTCATTGTAAGGTAACAAAAGAGTATGTGATAAAACATATCATCTTTTCATTTTCATTTCATAAAAAAATAAAAAAATATTTATATCTGGTGCATATACAGTTAGATAAACCCAAAACAAATGATATCTTATGTTTAACCACTACAGAGACATTAGAGCCAGCAAATGTTCAAATAAGACAATCTTTATACATTGACCGCAGATTTGAATTTTAAACAAAAAAAACCTCAAAACTATATTTTGTGACACAGCAACAGTACTATTTGGTGGCCCAGTAGTGCACAACATAATACAATTCCCACAACACAACAAATAAGACTAATTTAATTCTGTTGTACTAATTTCGTTGTTTTGCGGTCTGTTACCGTTGTGTTGTGCTAATTTTGTTGTGTTGTGGCTTGTTTTCATTGTGTGGTGGACTACTGGCCCACCATAGTATGATTTTAAAATGTTTGCACTTTCTTTATGCATGTTTCTGCTGTATAGAATGTGGAGTCATATATAAAAAAAACAGTATATATATTCAGTGTATATATATATAACAGTATATATATATATATATATACTTATGGGTGTGCCACTGCTGGATGAGGTGCGCATGGAGCACATCTGGCGTGTGCAGAAACGCCATGTCAGGTGCATCCAGGACGTGCCGGGTGTGCCTCTCTACACTGAGGTAGGCACCACCACAAAGGCAGGGGTCACCCTGACCAGGTATCGCTGTGCCAGAGGGTCCACATCCCTGGAGTCTTTCCACTGCCACTTAAACAGGTTCATTCCAGGTTGGTGTCTTACATGTATGATGTTTTAAATAATTTCAATTTCTGTTATTCATATTGAAAGGCTTGTCATTTTTATTGGTATATTTTTTATTCTTCTAGGAACCAGTGCAAATGCACTGAATTTTCAGCTGTACCTGCTAGAAGGCTTGAATAGGTGGAATCAGGATCGGGCGGCTGCATCAGTGACCAGCAAACCAGCGTCCCTTCTCACCTACTCTGGTGATATGGCCCACTGCGTCAACACCAACAGCCTGAAGGTGTTTGGTCGGCCTTTTGTGCCAACTTTCAGGCCACCTGCTGAATACACTGGTATGTCATCCCCTTATCTGGTTACATAATACTTTTTGTTTGTGGGTTTTCAATTATCTCTTTGAAAAATAGTCTTTCCTTTTATTATTCTCATCACCAAACCCAACCATGGAAGTCTGATTTAAAGTTGCATTATATCTGTATGGAATGTTTGAAATAGAATTAGTCATGTGTGTACAGTATTCGTCAAAGTTTGGACACATGGCTGTTTTTAATGTTTTTGAAAGAAGTGTCTTATGCTCATTAAGCCTGCATTCATTTAATCAAAAAGACAGAAAAAAACAGTAATATCATTTGTATATATTAATATATTATATATATATATATATATATATATATATATATATATATATATATATATATATATATATATATAATTTTTTCACTCTTGGTTTGTGTGTGAGCACTGGGTAGCAGTGTTCAGCCAAGAAGAGTAGGTCTTAAAGAAGTTTTGTTAGTCTTGTTAGCTATTTTGAAATTACTAGACTTGGTTCCACCTCTGAAGAGTAAGGACTAAGAAGTTGCAACATCTGGACACGCAGAAGCCCTTCATGTGGAGAGAAAAGGGGAGTAGCTGATCATAGTGCCCGGGCTGGAGTGTTCAAAACAGCATGGAGGATAGCCAGAGGGGAAGATGTTTTACACAGAAACATACTGGGAAAAATAAGCCTCATATTTATTTTACACACTGCCTATTTAGAAATGCCTCATTTGACTCCCTTGCTGTTTTGAGATCTTTTTCAACAAGTTTATTCAACAGCTACCACATTTGTCTGTTTTGTATTAGAGTTAAGCTGAAGTGGAAAAGTGTGGGACGCCTTTTTAATTACTGTTGTTTCCCAAAGAATTGTGCTTAACTTGAAATGACAAAAATATCAACCCTTCTCTCGAAGACAAAATTGAGATTGACAGAAGCAATTATACATTGACTGACTAAAATACGTTGCACTCGCACAACAAGGCAAACTCAATTAACCCATGGTATTATATTGTTTCTCTCCATGCAAAAACAACCATTAACCGCATCCCCCATCTCTCATAGATGGCTTCGACGAGAATGAGAAGAGGGACGTGTTCATATCTCCTTATCTTATCATATGCCTTTCAGCCTGGGAGGCTGGAATGCATGGCTTAACCGTAAAAGGGGGTCAGAATGTATAAAAGATGAGGATATGGGTCATTTAAAGTGACTATCACTGGCTCTGCACACTATCTCCGCTTATGAAATCCATTCATGTAGATAAAGTACGGAGGTCTCTGGAGAGTAAGGAACATTCGGCTGCCAGCGTCCTTCCTCTGAAGTCCCATAATGCATCTGAACTCTGAAAAGTGACATCTCTCTGGCCATATTTAAGTTAGAAAATTGGTGGATAAAAGTGTGCTCATTAGTCACAATTTTCTCAACAAAACCGCAGAGCGGTCATTGTAATTTTTCATTTGATAAGCACTTGTGTGGATATACCACTAGTCGTAGATCATTCATTATAACAAGCTCCATTATAATATATTATAGATATTTCTGTTAACAGCTATCACATATTTGCTAAGATTTGACCAACTAGCACACATCGATTCAACAGTGGCCCCCTCCTGCGTGCAAACTTCTCGCTAAGTGACGATTATCGTTCGTTTTCCAGCGGGTCTGTGAGAGAGATAGAGCTCTAATGTTCTCTTCCAGGAGAACAGTGACTTCAGACTTCAGTAATTCACTAATGGCTCCAAATGAACCGTTCTTCTCTAGGCAAAGACATTAAGCTTGTCTGGATGGCGTGCCCCACTCCCCATGGTGAAGAAGACCCTCGTGCTCCACCCCACACTCTGTCGCTCTCTTGAGTGCTGGTCCTTCCTGTGAAGAGCCCCTGAGCCACGCACAAACCTGCTTAATGATCTCTGCAAGCACTCCTGGTACCTTAATTGGTCCATGGCACATATTTCCCTTAATAGAGATTTTGTGAATAGACCCTTCACTCCTCAAGGGCAGGTTTGGAGTGTTTAACACTCTAGAAAGTGATTAATCTTTGCATCTGTTTAAGGGAAGAGTGAGCTCGATGGGAAGCCCTTTTATAGATGTGGAGATGTCTGCTCTCTAGAGGACGGCCCGGTTTGATTGAGACATCAGTTTTAAAAAATTTATTTGATGGTGTATTTTAACACTCTATGATAAGATTGGTGTATTTATAATGTGTTGAGAGTGTCATGCAGGTAGGGTTGTACCTTCACACGCTTTTGTCTTTGCTGGTCTGGTGTGTAAATATATATATATATATATATATATATATATAGGTGCATCTCAATAAATTAGAATGTCGTGGAAAAGTTAATTTATTTCAGTAATTCAACTCAAATTGTGAAACTCGTGTATTAAATCAATTCAATGCACACAGACTGAAGTAGTTT
>NW_015505184.1:3146823-3166035 GCF_001515645.1 Sinocyclocheilus grahami
GAACCAGTTTGAGTCAGAGGATCTTGGTGAAATTGAAAGGTCGAGGCCGAAAGCCTGGTACAAAACTTAGGATGTCCTGGAGTGCGTTTTTCTCACATCTTCTCAGAAATTCAACAAACCACCGACTGGGCGGGTCACATGAAGTGTGGCCTTTAAAGCCTGCAAAGATTCACGCCTCTCAAGATGGGTTTGTCCAATGAGGAAGTCCGGAATCCCAAGTGGGAGTTGTGAGATACTGGGGCGTTTTTATGGCCCTTTGTTTGAAAGCATGGTAATTTGCATATGAAACTTGGAATAAAAATTACTAAAGACTCTTAGAACACTAATATGTTGCGTAGGTGTAAACATACAATATACACTCTCAATTTTTTCATCCGAATACGAATTCATAGATACTAAACATAGTAAGGTTATGTATATGTAAGCTGACAGGAGTGTGTTTCGATTATAAGCCTGCATAACAGTATACAATTTCAAAGACAAAATACACGATGACAATAATATACTCAATGACCTGAAGGATCATGTGTGTTCATTCAAAGAAAGGTTTTCCTATTAATTAATTAGCAAAGAAAAGTCCTTCCCTTGTGGATTTTCCTTATGGGCAAGGAAGCGATTTTCTTCACCTAAATTCCAGGAGGTCGTAAATGTATCGGGTGTCAGGGTTACCATGGAACCAGGGGCCTGTTCGGCTTCCTGGGGTGTTACAAAGTATTTGTTAAATCTAGCTAACAAAATATATATTGTGTGTTTGAGTGGTCCAGACGCTACTCAATTAAAAGAACCAAAGACTTAAACTACTTCAGTCTGTGTGCATTGAATTTATTTAATACACAAGTTTCACAATTTGAGTTGAATTACTGAAATAAATCAATTTGTCCACGACATTCTAATTTATTGAGATGCACCTGTATATGTATATATATATATATATATATATATATTATGTGCTTTATAATTACTAATAAACAGACCGTAGTTTAATAACAGGCAATAGTGAGAAATAAATGTTTTTGGCAGAGAAATCTTCTACAAATAAGGTTAAACAAACCTGACTTATATTCATGAGATGCTTGTTCCTCAGTTCTGACTCATTTCAAGAACGGAAATGACAAATGTCAGAAAACATTTATGCTAAGCATCTGCTTTGGACCAACAGTCAGGCTGCAGGCAAAAATTAAGGAACCAAATATATAAATAAATAAGCTGTAATGGTCAGAGGGCATATGGAAAGTCATTGGGAAGACGCTGTTGACTGAACAGGAGGTTGCGTTGCCAGGGAACGTCACTTGGCAGCCTGGGGTGATGTCAGCTGTCAGTTTAGCCAGACTGTGCTGTGCTGTGCACATGTCCACAAGGTTGATTGTCAACAATAAATAAATAAAAAATAACATCACTGGGTGAAGCAGATGGATGTATAATTTTAATCTGAATGTTTTGTCACCAGTAACTGTGCAGAAACCTTGCACCTACAAACACTTTGCGTTGTCCCATAATAGCAAACTGCTACTATACATTCATTAATTTAATACGATTCAGACTGGATTTTGCATTAATATTGCGTTGATTGTATGTTATTTATTTGTAATATGCTTACTAGTGGGACATGCTCATGTTAAACACAGCTCATTTGTCTGTAAAAAGGAACTGACCTAAACCATGAATTTTAATCAGACCTTGCATTAAGCATGAAAAGCAATACTATCCACTATAGCTCGAGAAGCTTCTACAAAGGTCCATTGTGCACAAGGGTGTTTTCATGTGTTAAGTTGAATGGCTGTATGAAATCAATGGGTAAGCAACACATAAGGCATCCGTAGTGTTTTTGTCAGATCAGAGTCGTCACTTTCAGAGACACTGGGCCACTTATCTTTTACACATCATAAAACCAGCTGCAGTGAATAGAGCCCATTCAGCACTCAGTACTTCATCCAACACAATGAGACTTTGTAAGAAGAGAGCTGTAAATTGGGAGTTCTAGAGATACTTTTCGAGCACCGTTGCCACTGCAGTAAAAGGCTTTTAGAAATGTCAGGTTTTTCCGATTTTTTTCCCGTCTTTTAGGCATCACAGGTAGCCTCTGTTTATTTTGTCGTCTTTCATTATGAAGTAAAAATTTCCACTCGGTGTGATATCAAAACAAAAAACAGACATTGCAGGTGAAAGATTTGAGACTCTTCCAAATGTCTGACTTTTATAAATTGTTGTGTCTGTTACTTTATTCTAAGCAAATGACAGGATGCGATGATATTGCAGTAAACAAATGACAGAACTCATTTCACATCCAATCCATTATATAAAAAGGTTTTTTAGTATGAAGAAATGACAACAAAAAAGTCTAGAAGGTCACCAAGCCAAAATATAAATATTGAATTTCTTGCAAGATACATCAATGTACAAGATCCTTCAATGTGTTTCCTCCTTTCTTTGTTGTTCCAAACCCTTATGCTGTTATTTTCTCAGTGAAACACAAAGGAGAATGTTGAAGCCTATGCTGCATGTTGGACATTGCATAGCAATGCTATTTGTGAATATTGATCTATTCTCTATCTTTTGTTTGTGTATCTATCTATCTATCTATCTATCTATCTATCTATCTATCTATCTATCTATCTATCTATCTATCTATCTATCTATCTATCTATCTGTCTATCTGTCTATCTGTATGTCTGTCTGTCTAGCTATCTATCTATCTATTGCAGCTTGTGGTTATATGGGGAAAATCCATGTAAAAATTATTCAGATTTCTCTTTTTGTGTTCAGCAATGTTCAGTTATATTTGAAGCATATGAGTGTGAGTAAATAATGACAGAACTCTTATTTTTAGATGAGCTATCTCTTTAAGGTTCATGAGGGGTATCTATTTGTTGGTCTATATTTAGCCTAATCAGTGGTGAAAGAAACAGGAAAGACAAAGACAAGAAGACGCTAAGTAAAAAAGAGAATGTGAGGGAGAGCAGACAGAGGGGCCGTTAGGTGGATGATATCAGGTACCTGGCTTCTCCCTTTTCTCAGCAGTATCAATCTGTTAGGGCAGCTTGGGGGGATCAGCTGGCTCTCTGCACCGTCTGCACGGTGAGACCGTCTTAACACACGCTGGGCTGGGACATAACTTATCATAGTGATGTTAGAAGTCAAGATAAGGGTCCTCCAAACAACTGTGTCTTACTGATAAGCCAGCCAATCCATTTAAAGGAAATTTCAATCATTCCACAGATGCATGCAGAGCAACAGACATGCTGGGTTTAAGGAATTAAACCCATGCAAAAAAAAAAAAGTCATCCGAATTGTAACCCACATGTCTGGTTTTTAATAAATGACTCAATGCACGTTTGCCTCAGATTAACATGGTGCGCAAGATGTATACAATTTCCCTTTGAAAAGCTGAAACGTTTTGAGCCAGACACTACAGGACGAACGTCAGTGACTTGGCGCAGACGGCGAGAAGCCCGTGATCTTTTGACAGCGTTCTCTACCTGATGACATTCTCCAGAGGGATATCCGTACTCCCAGACCATCTGTGGATGCAGTAAGTGAAACCACCTAAGGCTCTGTATTAGCATTGCAGCGTTCCTCTCTCCTGTCTCTTCCAGAGACATGTCTTCCACACTCGCATTCATCACCATTCACTGGCTTGTCCAAGCTTACATGCCATGGGCATACAAAAGCCTGCTGTTACCTTCCTTCCAGCTCAAACACCTTTACCTATTCAAATGAGAAAAAATAAACAGATAAATAAACCGTTTATTCCCCGAAGGGATGAATGCAATGTTTGATGCACTTCAAAAGACTTCCACTGATGTGCATTCAGAGGAGTTAATCAAAACGAATTATCCATGTGATAAACAGCCATGTGCTTTGGAACACAATCAACCAATAAGACCGCACAGGCATGGATTGGATTTATCAGCCGCCACAGTTCTGTTCCTTAAATTTGTCATTGATTGAGACCACGTTTTTCTAAACAATGCAAATAATGCACTGAATATGTATGAACATAGAAGCGTAAAATATGATGTGTTTGAAAAGCAGGGAATTTGTGGACGTGCTCAATCACTCATGTCCACAAATGGTTTATTTCTGATGCTGTCTTAAACTTTAAGCTTTCCATCGTTTTATCATTTTAAATCAAAATGACTTTCAATACACATGAGGGGGGTAGGAAAAAACATCTAAATAAATAAATCAAAGCGCGTTCACTCCCTCTCCTCCGCTCAGTAAGTATTGGCAGTGACAGGGGGTCATACAATATTCCAGCTCTAAATCTGCTGACATAAGAGCGGTATAAATCAAAGACATTATTGCACTTTAGTGCCCAAGGCTCCGAGGCATTTCTCATTCTCAAGGCCAGACAGAACCAGAAGACCATTTGCACATTCAAAGCTGATGAGAGTGGACATAACAAAAGACCAGTCTTTTTAATAAGGAAACAAATAGGATTTCTATCAGGGTATCAGATGAACTGAGTTTTTGGATAAAAATGGAGCTTGTCTGGCAGTATAACAACCGGAGTCCTCGCAGTGACACTGGCTAGAGAGAGTAATGTATACGCTATTGCAAATCTATTCTGACTCCCCTGACATTTTCCATCTCTGACATATGGCGAGTAGAAATTTCATCATTTGATTTATGATAAATTATTCTTTGATTTGATCGAGTTAGTGAAGCTTCATTCTGTCAATTCATTTTCCTTTTCTCTTTTTTGATATTTTTTTTTCTCTCATATCCATTTGGTAACGTTTCAACTGAAGTGCCAGGTATGAATATGAATCTCTCTCTTTTTTATGAAGTTGTTACTGATTTACAGCACCAGAATATAAAACATGCTGACTAATTTGTAGTATTTTCATTTCGTCTTTCAGACAGCACCCGTTTTCACATTTTCCAGCTATTGATTCTGTATTTTTCAGCATTTACTCTCATACCTCATTATAAACCGGTGCACTCATACCAAAAAGTCCCTGCGGAGAGGAAACTTACTTACTTGTTTGAGACATTGGGTGGCTGAAAATGTATATATTTGGTCATCATATGTTCGGAACAGGAAAAGTGCATAAAAGCCAAGGTCGTGAACAATGTGTTTCCTTTCCCCAGGTGACAGTTACTTCATTTTTGCCTCATCCGTTCAACCATTTCCGTAAATGCCATCATAGCTAACTTTGTAGCAAAAATCTGTAGTGTGACTTTAATCTTAATACCACCATATCAGCAATCGGTTCCCTTAATGATAATGCCAGCATCGTTTGAACACGTATTAATAGATCTCTGGAAGCATTTGCACTGCAAAAAAGTGAACGGTAATCTGCAGGGTAAAAAAATGAAGTATAAACTTATAAAACTGCTTGGAAAAAAAGAAAACAGAATAGAAAACTTCCTGCAGCCTTTCAAACAACAACAATGCACAGTGTTATCTCAGTTACATGAACTAAAAGCATGTGTAGGTGCCGAACTGTGAGAACAGAGGTGGACGCCATTATCCCTCCGACCTATATGTAGAAAAATAACAGGTCTGAGTAATTGCCCAGTCTTTTTCCTCACCAACTTTATCCTTAGGAGTGAATTTCATTATCTCCAAAGCACGACTTCATGTGGGGAATCGGCGTGTAACCAACTGTGACTGCTGTGTGCCTGGCACCCCCATGAAGGCCCATCAGATAACCCCAAATACAGTTTCTTTATTGGCCCGATAAGAGCATGAGCACACAGCTATGAAATAAACGGCTGGCCATGGGCCGACTCGGAGCCGGGCTTGGGGGGACTGCAGAGGAGATGCTGCAGGTCACGATTGAGATCAGGACAGGACGAGGGAGAAATTGCTGATGATTTAAGATAATGCTGCTCTGATGGGAGCAGAAACGGCCATACTCATCACTTTTTCGGCTGTTACCGGGTGGGGGGAGACCGTATAGGAACAGACATGGCTTCTGCACGTGACAGGTAGAACAGAGCCAGCGAGGTGAGTTTCCGGGAGTTTACAGTGTAAACACTGGGCTTGCTCTCTGGCTCATGGCACATAATTGACTGTTACTGATGGCCTTCCAGATCCCAGTCATGATTAAAAAGGACAGTTTCCACTGGCTTCAAATTAGATCGGGAACATGGCAGAAGTGCGTGTGGCGTATTTTCATAAGACATTACTTTCAGGCTGCGAGTCTAATCATCAAGTGGGTACAGCAAATGGAGTGTAAATATATTCATGGGCATGCATGCGAGCATGTGTATCTTCAGCCAGTTACGGGTGTCTCTTTCATTTATTAAACCTACGTACAAAAAAAGGGCAAACAGAGAGAGAGGATGTGTTGTACACTGATGCATTATACCTATACTGTATTCATAATCGTGGATCATTGAGCTATAGCGATGTCTACAATACAGAAAAGGGGAAAAAATATATTTAATGTCTCTAAAAATGTCATGTGGCATAACCCTCAATTAAAAAGTAATTCAATACTTAGACCTAAATTTGTATGTAATGTTCATTTCACGGTGAAAGTACAATTTCTTGTTACAAATATCATGAACTGTTAATCCATTAACATTACGATTTTGAAGTCACACTACATGACATTTTACAAATTGAAATAGCATTGCTTTGTCATATAACGGTGAAATTACCTGATATTTAAAGACTCCACACAGGACCAGTGGGTTGGAAAATAGATGGTTGTTTTCCATGTTGGTTAATTTGGCAGACAAAGTTTTTTGAATATTAATAAGCAGAGAAGCTTTTTTTTTATCCTAAGAAATTTGAAGAAACTATGTCAGTCTTTTAATGAGGCATTTTTTTTTCTTGATATCATTGATTTTTTGAATAACTCGCCCTCCTAAAACATATCTGTGTCCTTCCAAAAACAGAAACTTTTTTTTCTGTAGAAATGACCAACGTGATCATCATAGAGTTGCATTCAAGTCACTGTTTGTGTGAATTGCATGTTTAAACTATATTTTAATAAATATTTGTCCAGATGAAAAAACGAAGCCCATATGACTATATGTAGAGCTAGATCAATGTTAATGATTAGCCAAAGGCCATCTATTCTAACATCGCCCCGTCTGCTGTAAACCAAAGCCACAAGTGGGAAGAATCAGATCCATCAAAGTCCTTAGGGGGCACCTTCACATGACAGCCTTGAAATGATGGCGCCTCAGAGATCTTGGCCCTCGCAGTTGTGCCACAGCAAAGACTAGGGGCGAGTATGATGGAAAGGCAGTAAAAGTAAAAAAAAAATAATAATAAAAAAAAAAGTATCTCTTTTTATTTATTCCTTCTCTTTCTAGCTTGTACTTATTTGAACAATGTCTAAGAACTTGGTATTACAACCACTTCTTGTGTCTGTTTGCCTCTTTAAGAAGAATCGCTTTATGTATCCCCCAATTGTAAGTCGCTTTGGATAAAAGCGTCTGCTAAATGACTAAATGTAAATGTAAATGTAAAAGTGATTTCACTTGCATTTCTCAGAGGTGAGTTTTGTGCATGGTACCACTAAGTTCCAGTTTAGGTAAAGTAGAAGCAGCTTGGTGGACGTGTGTGTCAGCAAGCTGAAAGGCCTGAAGTATGACAGGCCATCTGGATTCCATGATGTACACCACGCCTGAAAGGGTGATAAGGATTGGCGGGGCCTCCACTCCCTCAGACAGCTCTCCCAGACGCCATATTTCAAAGAAACACCACTGTCTGCTGTGATTTATGCCTTATTATGAAGCTGTCGCTCATCGCTAGTGCAGAACTCATTAGGGACCTTTATTTTTATACAAGCATTCCGCCATTTAAATTGAATCTGCGTACAGGGAAGATGGTTTCTATGGCAGAGAACCACAGTGGACTGTAGACTAATTTAACATTCAGATGTAAATGAATTTCATATTTTGACTTTTTCAATTTGCCCGCTCCTGTGAAGCTTGCGATAGTTAAAGTTGGAGTAAACATCCAAAACGGAATTAAACCTGGAGGTGAGGAGTAGTGTTGAACAAATGTATGCGAAGCCGAATATGTTCTGGAAATGTTAAGCCTCAAGTCAATGCATCAAAAAATGTGTAAGTGAAGTTACATGGACATTGTGAGTCACTTTCCTTAAAGGGATAGTTCTCCCAAAATGAAATTCTGAATATTATTTGCTCTCATATTGTTCCAAACTTATTGGTTGCTCTTTTCCATGCAATTACAATGAATCAAACAAGATGGAACTAGATTTGTGAACTGCCAACAGAATTGGAGGAGGAAAAAAAGTACAGTTCTGTCTGACGCACAAAGCTATTGTATGGCTTTAAAAGAATAGTATGGAAAACTTTTGATACTTTGGTGTTTTTAATATATTTTTATTCATATAAGTCCTTATTCACCTTCGTTCAGAAGTTCATGTTTAAAAAAATCACCTTTTGTTTTTCAACGCAAGTCAGTGAGTCAAACAGTTTAGGTGTAGCGAATCAGCTCATGGGGAAATATGAATAATTAACCATAACTAGTTATAATTAACTATTCATATTTTAGAATCGCTGTACTAATGAATAATTGATTTGTTAAATCAAATAAAAATTAGTGTGTCAGATTGGTCGAGACGCTACATAGGCATGACGTGAGGATGAGTACAAAAAGAAAAAACATTTTTAAATATAAATGTAGCTTTTTTTCTTGTGTAGTACATGCTAGAAAATTCAACTATCCTTTAACTTTATCAGCATTCTACTGATGAAATAACGACAACAGAGTTGGCAGTTGAATAACAACTACATATGTGTGATGTGAAGTGAACATGAAATGTTAAAGGCGCAATAGGAGATCTTGGAAAATGCTAACTTTAGCCTGATAGCACTGAAAGCGAATGTCCCACCCTCCCTGCAATCGCCGTCCAAAGCCACGCCCCCTGAATGCACATACGAGCACTCTGTAGCTAATCAGCTCATGGGGAAATATGAATAATTAACCATAACTAGTTATAATTAACTATTCATGTTTTAGATCCACTGTAGATATTTAGCTGACCACTCAGGGTCAACCGTCTTGTCAATTCTAAGAACGTTAATTTCCTGGTTAAAGGAAATAACTTTCTTACTGTACAATTCTATAAGTTTGTAACGTAAATCTGCATGATTATTGACTCCGGTTATGAGTAAACAATGAACACGTCAAGTGTGATACAAGTAAGGTTTTATTAACTACATAAACACCTAAACTAGTCTAACATACTACATAAACACATTAAGCCGGTCTAACATACACATACACACACACACACACATACAGTTGGTATAGGAAAGGGTTAAAGTTTAACTCAGCATAGAAAGAGGCATAAAGAATGGATTTTATGGAACACTTTGCATGTATAATCAACAGATCAAAGCCTTCAGGGATACGTCAGATTCTGAGTTCAAACACACCTTGTAGAAAGGTGTAACTGATACTTAATGCATCAATTAAATCGACTAAGTTCGATACTTGCGTATGTCTGAAAAAGATTCCTGATGCAATCTTAAGGCCCCAAGAACTTGCTTAAGTTGGTTGATGAAAAAGAGCTAGTTTGAGTCAGAATCACTTGATGAATAAAAAGGACTAGGCCGGAGCCTGGCACGAGCTTTGGTATCATGGAGCGTTTCTCACATCTTCATCTTAGCATCTCACTGAACCACCGAACAGGGCGGGTCACATGGAGTGTGGCCTTTTAAAGCCTGCAGAGATTCACACCTCTCAAGATGGGCTTGCCCAATGGGGAAGTCCGGAATCTCAAGTGGGAGTTCTGCGTTTTTATGGCCCTTTGTCTCTAAGCATGGTATTTTGCATATGTAATTCGCTGGAGTGTTGAGGCACAAATTAGTACCGATTCTTAGAACATCAATATGTTGCAGAGGTATCAGCATGTAATATGCACTCTCAGTTAGATCATCCGAAGACGAATTCATAGATACTAGACATGGTAGAGTTACTTATATGAATGAGTGGTTTATCGTAAGCATGAATAAAAATAGTCTATAATACAACAGATTAAATACAACACAGCAATAATATACACAATGGCCTGAAGAAAATGGGTGTTAATTCAAAGAAGTTTTTCCTATGAATAAAATAGTAGAACAGTCCATTTCTCCTGTGCATTTGTACCCCTTGTTTCTGGAGAAAGCAGAATGAGAGCCGGCTCGCATTCCACAAGGTTGTAAATGTATCGGGTTACCATGAAACCAGGGTCTTGTTCGGCGTCCTGGGGTGTTACAAAGTATTTGTGAAATCTAGCTAACAAAATATATATTGTGTGTTGGAGTGGTCCAGACGCTACAAATCCCCCCCTTTCGAACGTTGTTGTCCATAGAATAGACAACAACGAGCGATGTCAAGGTGCAGAACAATCGAACACACACCTGCCACTCACGGCTGGGAGCCAGTGGTGGCTTTTTGGCTGTTGGTGCCGTGGTGGATGCTGTCAGGTGGTGTGCTGTGGTGATGTAGGCTGTAGCAAGGTGTGGGTCCTCGAGCTTATGCAGCAGGTGTCGAGGCTGTGTCACCTGTCATCCTGAAGTGAGTTAGTCCGGGTAGGATGTTTTTGTTGATGCTGTTAGCCAGTAGGCTATCTGTGGTACCCACGATGTGGAACAGCCGGGTTAGACTCTCACTGGTGAGAGTGCAGGTAGTTCCAGGGATTGCAGGTAATTGTTATGGAGATTTTGTAGTGTGCAGAGAGTTTCAGACTGACCTAGTGATGATGGCAGGAGAGCAGCAGGTGGTTGTTAGCTCTCTGTTCTGCCCGAACGTCACTAGAAATCTGATGTTTGCGGTGTCGCTTGGCTCTTGTGGCGGCACCGACTTGAGCTTGCCTGAGTTGTGTTGGTAGAGCTTTCGCTGTTGGGCATGTGGGCCCGCTGCTCAATCCAACGTTGTCTGGCTGCTTCTAGGGGTGTCGACCGGTTTCAAGGGATGCTCCTCCCTTGGAGGGGCCTGATGCTGTGATGCAGCAGGCAAGGAGTCAGAGGTTTGTCCTTCTCAATACTCCTTAGTTGAGTTTTGTTCAAGGAGCTCTTTTGCGAGTGTCAGCAGCTCCTGTAACCCAGACGTAGGCGTGTCCAGCTGTCCTTGTGTAGCCTCCGTTCAGCACCCGTGTGGAGGAGGATGTTGTGGTGGACTGCTGTCGGACATACCGTGGTGTTTGCAGGATGAGGACGCCTGTTCCCAGTGGTTGGTCTGGAACCTGGGTCCGTTGCCATGGTGATGGCTCCGTCCTCTTCTGGCTAGGGGCTTTCTGTAGAAGGGTTTTGCATTGTGGCAATGCTGGGTGCCTTCTGGTGCCCGCTTTGGATTCTGAGTTGTGAAGTTCAGAATCAGTGGGGTTTGACAAACACCTTTAGTGGAGGCCTTGCTGCTTGTTAAAGGCCTTCTGTGTCAGGTTACACAGCTGTTGATTAGGCATTGTGCGGCAGGCCCTAATGCCTAGATGACTTCTTGCAGCTGGTGTCCTCCGCCATCCCAGGGTAATCGTGAGCTTGGAGTAAGTTTGTCAAAGTCTGTGGTAGTAAGCATGGGGAGTTTCACGCCGGCCCTGCTTGGTGTCTGGGGCAGCGATCAGTCCATGTTCAGACTCTGGGTCTGAGAGTATTTAGGTTGCCAGATGTGTTGTCTCTGGCCAGCTCGTTGGGGTCACACGGTGTGTGTGTCTGCAGTGATCCTCTGGAAAAGTCCCTGCCCCACCCCCTTGTGGCTGCTGGTTGGTGACGTGCGAACAGTGGCTCTCGCCCCCCCCCCTCACAGGTTCAGACTCTTGGCTGAGGGGGGTGGGCCTGCTGGCCAGGGGAAGTTCTGTTTCGTGTTTCCCTGTCTGTTCACCTTGTGGTCTGCAAGCATATTTCAGTTCATTTGTGACACTGAATTCACCTCGTTGCGTTGCTTCGGTTCGCCTGAAAATTATTATTATTATTTTTTTTTTGTTGCAGCTGCAGAGGTTTTCAAGGAGCTGACTTGTGAAGTGTCAAGCAGAAGGCTTTGGCTCCCTTTCCCCCCTTTCGTAGCTGTGCACAGGCATGGAGGGCTTGCACTGCTGGCGACGTGGTGTTCAACCTGCTGTCTTTTGCTTAAGTCTATGCGCAGTCGGTAGGACTGTTTAAATTCTTTCTGAACCATGTCAAGCTCCTCTCTAATTGCTGAGTCAGGGTTTGGACCTCAGCTCTGGCTGAATGCAGCTGGCCTTGTAAGGCCTTAGATGTGGTGTCTCTCTCATTTAGTTCCACATAAGTTGTTTTAAGAGTGACTTTGTGTGAAACAGTTCTCTTTTCAAGTCCTGTGTGATGGCTTTTTCCAGCGGCGCCTGGTGTTTAGCACCTGTTAGAGCCTCTGTGAAGACTGGTGATTTCCTTCTGTCGCACCATTCTGTGGGGTTCTTTGCATCCATTCTGTGCTTTCTCTCGTTGACCAGGTGTCAGTTCTCTGTAGAATTCTGTGACTTGCAGTTTCAGCTCATATACCTCCTGTCTGAGGCCCTTGAGGGTGTGGGCCGAGGAGAGGATGATGCTGGTCAAGTGTTCGCTTATGTCGCAGTCTCGCTGTTCCTTTCTTTGCCATGGCAGGTCGTTGGCTGCTTTGAGCTGAATGATGTCCATTACAGTGCTCTACTGAGTGTCCAGGTGGTCCTGGTGAGCTGCCAGGGCTGGATGTCTGTGGAATGTCTGCGACATACTGGCACACTTGTGGGAACACCAGAGAGAGAGAGACACAAGGCAAATGCAGGTACGTACAGAGGTGTTAAACTATCTCTAAGGGGAACGGCTGTGTAGCCCGTGTAAGGTATGACTAGCTGGTGGGAGGCAGCTAGTGAGGTAAGGTGCTATGTTTTTTTGTTCGTGAACACAAAGGAAGAGTTTGAGTAACTTTGTTGAGGGGCCGTAAGCAGGGGTCAGCTGATGACCGGGCTATACTACTGATGGTTCACGGGTTTGGTCACTATGACGAAACTGAAATAAAATAAGATGAACTCAAAAAAAAAAAAGAACATTTTTACCTATTTTAGTTTTGTTTCTAAGAGATATGGCTAAGCAGGTTTCACTTGTGTGTGATGCTGCAATAGACTTCATAACCCAAGGGTTAGGCTGTTAGCTAAACTAGCAGGGACCCACCAAATACCTCGTCAAAAGAAAAAGAAACAGTGGGAATTGCCCGCTCAGTGAGGAGGGAGCAATGAACACTGTGTAGGGATCATATCGATCGGAACACAGTTCATGCACGTAGCTCACTTCTAACGAGCTGGTTATTTGAATTGGGTGTGTTAACTAAGCGAGACATTCAAAATATGCAGAGCGGGGGGCGTGAGGACTGGATTAATCGCTGGGCTACATCATGCGTCATTCACTGGTGAGAAAACTTTAAAAGTACTACAATACCAGGAAGGAAGATCGGGTTGTTGATGTTTGCCTGCCATCCTCGCTCTGTCTGTACAGCGTGCGTGAATGCGCTGATGACGTGTCCTGTCTGCGCGAACCGGGCGCGCAGAGGTATGCAGATACATACATTGACAGGCAGGTAGGAAAGCTTATTAAAACGCTCGGACAGAGCGTTTTGATTGGACGAACATTTCTTGGTCCTACGCCTTCCACAAAATATATAAATACAGATGAATACATTTAGACCACTTAACTTAATGATTGCTATCGGGATGTGAAGAGACTTTCAACCAGCATAACAAAAAATGTTTCTGAAGACAATCACCTATTACACCTTTAACATTTAGTTATAGATGCAGGTTTAAAGTTACAGCAACATAACTGTCCTTCTTTACTTATAGGCTTCTAAACATGATCTACAAATAAACAGTACCAGCAGAATCAGATAAAGAACTTTTAAAATTCCATGATCTCCATCTAAACAGTATCCCATTTAAACCAGATCTCCTTCCCTATTTAAATAAATATTGTTTATTTGAGAATGTCACACATCCTTATCCTTTATCAGTAAACGTCAGATGGCAGAACTGTCCAATTAGCGGGACTATTGGGTTTGACATGGAAAATTCCCCTTTGCTTAAAGTTAAAACAACACCAGCTAATGGAACCTACATTAGAAACATATGCTGCCGGGAGTTTCTAATCCCCGTTATGTCCAGCAGATTTAGTGGCGCTTGTGAGAAATTAACAATTTCAGAGATGCTAAAACAGTATATGTACCACATTTACTCAATGGACAGATTCACACTTTTGGGAGCTTTATTTCTGAGCCACATGCTCGCCAGGAAAGAGTAAGAAATACTCATTTGGGCGGATTAGCATGTTTTTAGACTTAATCCACTCTCCCATGTGCAATGCGGTTTTATGGCAGCAATCGCATGTCAGGCGTATATGGTGCCGTGTGTAAGGTCGGATGCTTTAGCAAGACGCTAGCACGCCAGGAGGATTAGGCTATCTGACAAGGTGCTGTGTAATTATACTAGAGACGCTGAGTGATTATTTGTAAAAGAGGAAAATATCAACAGTCAGGTCAAGGCTGAAATGGGAATGAGGGGGAAACGGCTTAACGGCAGGTCTCAGAGGGGGTCAGAGAGGATTTTAATCCCTGCACTGGATGAAAACATCATTTTTAAAAAGGTTTTTAATCAGAAGCAAAACAATATACCACTTTTCTGGTGTCTGATATTTCAGCCAGCACTTACTGCATCACTGTCAATGTTTAAATGTTTTGTGGTTGCAGGAAGTGGACATTTTCTCAAGGTCACGTTTCAGCAGCGCTTTTCTAAACATTTATGAAGCCGAATATAGAAAAGAAAATGAGACTATTTCGAAGCTCGTCTGAATGTGGGTCATATAACCTCAGTGGTGCTCTTTTAAATTCCTACAGGTGGACTCATAAATTCATTTCTTTCTCACAGCTTTCTTCCCTACAGTCCGAGTGTTGATGTATCTAAATCTCCTCCCACTTTCACCCTGAGGATTTCTATTGTTCCTACTAGACCATGGCAGGTTTATAGTTTCTCTGAAAAGACTGTACATGTAATGTATTTATTTCTTGTTTTTCAAAGCACATTAAGGTCAGTGTGGAAATTATACAATAACTTTCACATGGTCAATTACTGTCTCTAAGGAGTAATTCTTGGGGTTTAATCTGTTTATGTTACTCATGCAAACCATACTTTCTTTTTTAGTTTTTAACTGTTTATGATAAATGTGTACTGTTCAGAACTTTGAGGTCAGCATTATTTATTTATTTATTTACTTGAAAGAAATGATTTTATTCTGCATTAAATTGATCAAAAGTGATAGTGAAGACTTTTACATTGTTACAGAAGAATTCTGTTTCAAATAAATGCTGTCTTTTTTAACTTTATGTTCATTTAAAAAATCCTGGGAAAAAAAAGGTCATTTTAAGGACCAATTCTCACAAATCATTAACTATGACTTTTGCCTTAATAAACTCCTAATTTGCTGCTAATTAATAGTAAGTAGTTAAGGTATTGGATTACCTTTATGAAAATTAACCATGGTTTTACTATAGTAAAAGTGTAGTAACCATGGTTTTTTGCAGTATTGATTACCATTTGTATAACAAATACCATGGTTAAACTTGTGGTTAGTGTAGCAAAACCATGGTTAACTTGTGGTATATAGTACTATAGTAGTAACTATAGTAACCTTTTTTTTGTAGTAAAACCATGGTTAATTTTTGTAAGGGTAGGGATGTAGAATATGGTCATTCCGAATATGTATATATTATAAGTACTAATAAGCAGCCAATATGTTAATGTTATGTTAATAAGCAGCCTATCAATAGTGAGAATTGGTCCCTATACTAAAGTGTTACCAAAAAATCGTACAGACTCCAAACTCTGAATGGTAGTGTGTACTGTATATAAGTTGTATATGTTTTTGATTAATGCATTCCTAATGTAAAATGCTAAATTTAAACCTATTTAACGTACTTAGTAAGATCCCATTGCTTTGATATTTTCCATCGAGGGTTCTTTATTGGAAGAGTCATACTCTGCCAACATCCTTTTTTTTTTGCATCCTAATTAAGAATATGGTTAATATTGGCAAACATTTGTGGTTAGATATTAATTCTAGCCATGCCCACATCTCTAGATCTCACCTTTCAGAGATAAATTACAACATCTGCAAAGGTTAATCTCCACTCTCGAGTTTGTAACCCTTTAAACCCTTGACCTGAGCGTGCACTCCTTCTTCCTGTCGACCCCAGTCAGGCACTTGTTCTGATATATGCTCCTGACCTGGCTTCTGTCTGTGTAATTAGAAGGTCACTCGTTTTGGCAGCTTTAGCATCAAGGATAAAATTGAGAGTGCATGAGGTCAGTGAAAAGCAAGGAATATGAAGATTCAAAGTTAAGTACAGGTTTTCAGCTGTATTGACTTGCATAGAGGCAAAGCTAGTTTCCGTTTTTAAATGTAATGTAAGTGCTTGGCTTTTTTCCAAAGTGTGACTTTCTGAAATATTTTGCTCTCTGAACTAATAAAATCTGACATTGTTTGGGTATTTTGTTCTTATTCAGAGTATAATGTTTATGCTTGTTGCCTTCTAAATCTAGTGTTTTGACTCTGTAAATGTCTGATGCACATTGTAACTTCTGCACACTTAGACAGAAAGGAGCCTGATTGACATATAAGGTATTTTATGTAATGCTTGGGGTTAGATTGTAAATCTGAAATTGATTATACCACAAAAATAGACTGACATGGCAACCCATTCAAGTATTGACACAGCAGACTGCATTGGAGTAATTAATAACTTGTTTAAATGTTCATAGACGTCGTGGTTAGGATTTCCATCCGTTCAAAAGTAATAAGTACAAACTATGTTACTGACCTTGACTCTGAAAAGCAGAATACACAGTTCAAGGATGTTTCATTTAATTGTTACTAGCTGCCTCAAACAAAAACCCTCAATGTCTTTCAGAAATTCTATACCAGAAACCTCACAAACCTTGGCATGTTTATGACTCCTGGAGGCTGTGTAGAAGCCAGTTATAGTTTAATGCCATTTTTGTGTGCAGTATGAGTCAGATGGTCCATGAACAGACTGAGACTCTTGTAAATTCTACCAACCCTTATGAAATGGCAGAATTGATAGTTGTGAAAGACTTAGTAGTTGGTAGTAGTAATTAAAGTCCCAAATCTATATGACGTTTTTCCTTTTGTAGAATAGAAAAGAAGATATTTAAAAAAAAAAAAAATGTTGTTTTTCTTGTCCATACTGTGAAAGTCAGTGTGGTCCAATGTTCTTATAAATATATTTTACGGAACATATAGTCACAGAAGAAAGGAATACGGGTTAGGAATAATTAAATCATTTTTGTACATTTACTCTGTTGGTCAGTGACTGAACAGTTTCTAACATAAAAAAGGATGTTTACAAAACCTTGGACTACTAATATATTATTAAAATATGTTATATATTTTTTTTGTTCTTAATATTCACAGCATGTTTTATAAAGAATAACAAAGTTAGCTTGATGTGATTGGATGTTTATGTAGTGTTAGTTAAAGGTCTAGTGTAATCCAAAACCATAATCTTTAATCATGATCTCGAGTTTATATTAATCCCTTTATCCTACGATCATGAGCTTCCATTTAGAATCATTTTATAAAATTAATCTTTAAAAGCCTTCTTGCTCTGACCAAAAAATATTTGCTAAATTGATTTTGTTTATCTACATTTTTAATGACCGTATGGTATTTTGATATTTAAGACATGCTTTTGCCTCTTTTATTTATTTTTTTTAATTGTATGTTATTTCATTTCATTTCATTTCATTTTGTTTTATTTTATTTTATTTCTCATCTCAGTCTCTCAAGCTTACTTTCAGAAAGGTCAGATGGAGGTTCACCCAACAGGATCTGAGGTCACCAACACAGTCTGCCACAAGAAAGCAATGATACCTAAGAATGTATGTTAGAGTGCATGTACTGGTGCTACAGTTTTACACAGATGTAAGACATCATATTTAGTTTCGCAATACTATATTCCCAGAGAGAGGTTTAATCTCATAGGCCTTTATTCTTATGGGTCAAGGTGTGCATGACATGCCCGACATACCTGGTTTGTTTCAGAGCACCAAATGGGGGGAAAATTATGTTATACCTAAAAAATAGTAAGTATGCCCAATGTAAAGCAGTGTGTAGTATAAGCTACGAATGCTTTTGGGTTCCAGCAAATTTCCAACAATTCCTAAAATCAGCGCCGTGTCATTTTCAAGCCGTATTGCCCATGATGCAATTGTGTTCACACTCCCAGCATCCATACCTCATTATCCACAGCGCAGTCACTCACAAAACACCACTCCATCAAGCCACCACAACGAGAGATGTCAGATACATGTGACCTAAACCCAGAATCTGACCTCAAACCCACTCAATCATAATCACAACTGCTTAAAGCACATGTCCAAAGCCTAAAATTAGACTTAGAAAATGAGTGATAAATGAAGAAATATGCTCCATCCACACGTCGCTTCATCACAATGAAACTGTGCACCCACGCATCATCTGGAGATAAATGTACCGAGTCCTAGTTTCTGACCAGCAGCGTGAGCTGTGCTCCACGAGCGCCCTACTTCCAAGGATCATACGGGGTGTACTGCATTTTTGCTCGCCGCATCTTTACGGTGCCCCGTAGCTTTTATCACCGCCAACCGAAATAGCTTCACCTTTCACGGTGACGGACCCAAAAATACGACCCGTTTCATTTCCCTCCTATTAGTCTATTAGCATTAAAGTCTTAAAGCTCTGTAGCCTGGTTTTAAGAGGACAGTGATGTCCTTTTGTGTGTGCCTGTTTACACAGGGGGTTAATGCAGCTCAATTACATGTGCATTCTTTTTGTCATCGCTCTAGACCCTTTGCCCTCGATTTTAATAATCAATTGGATTTCTGTAACTCTCTGAAGGAAGGTTAATCCATATGTCAGGTGTACAATTACCACTCATATACTGGCGTGTGTTACTTGTAAGAATGAGGGATTGAAATATCATGGGTAGACTGAAACATGCGTTTGCGTTTGTCCAGTGTTGGAGAGTAACTAACTAAAAGTAACTACACCTGTCAGAAGCATGACTGTAGCTCAGCTGTTTTGAAAAAAGAAGAGTAGCTTTTCCAGTAATGAGCAACTTTTTCCAGCCATTAGCGGTGTAGCGTGACAAAATGCTGCATCGCTGTGTTTTTGTCACGTTGTATTGAGTGTGCCGCTTTACAGCCGAGTGAACCGAGGCAATAATCAAATCTACTAAACGTCCAATCTCCTCTC
>NW_015505184.1:3166082-3181532 GCF_001515645.1 Sinocyclocheilus grahami
ACGCTGTGTGTTTTGTTGTGAAAGCAAAACTACTTTGTTTGGCCTTCCAAAAGGGGACACAACTAGAAATCAGTGGTTAAGTTGTATTTACAACACTGTTCCAGAACAGTTCAACCCAACTATTCAGATGTGTGCAGCCCGTTCTATGGAGGACTGTTTTCTGAACCTGCAGAGTAACGTTTGCCTACAATGCGTCTGTGCACAAAGGCTGTTTCTATAAAGTGAGGCAATAAGTCATTATAATCCATAATTATGTCCCCACTGGATGCAACAAATGCCTGTTTATAATGGGTTTTCATGTTTTTGTCTCGTCACTCCGGGACACGGCATCACAATATGGTAAGGGGCGTAACATTTCTGTCACACGCTTGAGGTATTCGGCCAATCACAACGCACTGGATAGCTGGCCAATCAGAGCACACTTCGCTTTTCAGACCGATGAGCTTTGTAAACATCAACATGTTTCAGAAAGGCGGGGCATAGAGGAGAAACAATTATTTACAGTATGTGGAAAATAATGTTTTTTTTTAACCTTAAACCGCATAAACACATTTCATTACACCAAATACACAAAATAATGTTCTTTTAAGCAACATCATACCCCTCTAAATGATGTATGTATGAAAGTTAGCCCATCATGACCTAGAGCAGGGATAACCCATGTATGATACTGTGCTCTATGTGCCTTTTCCCAGCATAGCTAATGTGACAATCCATGTCTCTGTTCCTCTCCTCTCTGCTCCAAGACAGGAAGACTACAGAGAATGTTGACAACCTTTTTTTATTTTTCCTCATCTGTGCGTCTGAGTGTGTTATTTCATCCATAGAGAGGAAGTGACAGTTTTGCCCTGAGCATCGCCGTTGTCTTCCTGGGGTTATGGACACTTTGAAGGCCTTGTCTAGAAGAGACCTCGTTCCTGACCAGCTCTAACCCTGCACAGAGCCAATGACAGATGGGCTTCATAAAGGCCTTTGAAAAACCCCCCATAGTGCTGATCAGGCACTTAGTGCTGATTCCTCTGTCGGCTGCCTGTACCTTTGAGGCCCTGTCATTCAGCTGGAATGACACTAGCATGGGAATCTTAAATAAGTAATTTCTTTTCCGCCCCTTTTTTTCTTCTCTCTTTTTTTCAGGATGGCAAGTCAAGTTAGTTGCGCAAGACTCTGTCATTGATCTCAAGTCATGCTTGTCACTGTTGAGGAAGCTATTTTGTAACTACCCTTAATTTAAAGTAGTTAATCTGGAGTCAATCTGCCTTTTAAAAAATCTTATCTACACAAGCTGCTAAAATAGATAACTAAATTTATGCCTTTAAAACCTTTTCAAATATATGCAGCATTATTAGCAATATATAATGACAATATAATTTATTTTGACAGTCATATCACTGATCAGAGTATTTATCTGTCACAAAAACAGTAGTGATCTCAAACACAATTATCAATATTGACATAATTAAACTGCAGAATATCAATAAACACTGATACATTTACTGCTAATATCCATAACTACCTGAGTAAGAAAGTAATACATGTAAAATACATGTTCATACTTAGTTCAAATATATTAACATATTTCTTGACATCTCAAGACCTAATTATATAAAATTAATGATTAAACTTTATTTGGAGTACTACTTGTGTACAATGCACATTTCTTAATATTTAGACTAAAATGTGTTTAAATGTCACTATTGATTAAGATTGTATGATATGAGTCTTTAAATGCAAGTGTACCTGAAGTATACTTGCAATAGTTCCAATTCAGCACAATCAAATGTACTTCATTATATCTTTAGTTACTTCAGTATATCTTTATCTTCAGCACTACTTCTGCACAATTAAAGTCCATTAAGTACAAAATTAGTTGTTCCTTAATTAAGTTAATGTAAACTTAATTTAGCAGACTTTAAGTACAGCAGTTTAGTATACCAACAGTGTTGCAGGGTATTTTTGCACATAAGTATTTAAATGTATTTGTAGTAATACTTAGCATGAAATAATGTATTTCAAATATATATTTAGTATATTTATTTTTCACTAGGGTAGTAAACACAGAATTCAAAATAGAGAGCCAAAACAGAGATGAGCTTAACAGATAAGTTTAACAGTTTAAGCTTCTTGTAGGGCTACATTAAGTGATTTCCCAGCATTTTTCCAAATGTGGACCAGTTCCAAATGTGATATTTATTTACAACAATTCAATAATAAGAAGTTGATATTGTGGTATATATAAGACACAATGTTTTCTGATTTTGCTAAATTGTGTATGTGAAAATATTACCTATAAAGCCACAGAAGAACTGTTGTGCATCTCCTCATAAAACACAATAGGTGTTGGACTTGAAGCAGCACTGCACAGACCATTCTGTGTATGACATCAAAGAACAGCGAGAGCGATTAGAGAGCATTTAAAAAACATGTTTTTGATGTTAAATAAGTCTTGCTGTTTTGCTTTTTTTGTTAAATCAGTGTTGCTGTTGTAAAAGTTATACAGCTACAGTTGTGTTGCTGGGTTTTAAAGCCGGTTTGATTTTTTTATTTCCTTATCACTCTGTATTTACAGGATTTCACTGTCCACTCTGTTCAAATGTGGATGAATGGCTACACATAGATGTGTGTGCACACACTGTCAGAGCTGTGTGAGATCACTACCATCCTGCTTTTGTGGGGGTGGGTAGGGGTGTTAAATATTTTTTTTTGGTTTGTTTTGTTTTTTTCCCCATAGAGTTTTAACATTCTAAAAGCTCTTTATTCCAAAGATACTACAAGCAAGTCAGTGTATTCAGTAGGTGTAATGTATTCTAAGTTGCTTCAAAAGTATTGCAAGTATTACGTACAACAATAAAACAGTGCATTGACATAAAAAAGGAAACTTACTTTTGGTACTTAAGTACTTTTAAAAGCAAGTACTTCTGTACTTTTACTTAAGTAAAAATCTGTCTTTACAACTTTTACTTGTAATGGGGTAATATTTGACTAGCAGTATCTGTACTTTCACTCAAGTAATGGAATTGAGTACTTTGTCCGCCTCTGACAATATTACAGTTTTTACTGTATTTTTAATCAAATAAATGCAGCCTTGGTAAGCAAACGCCTCTTCTTTCAGAAACATTAACAAATCTTAAAAACCCTTAACATTTGAACTGAATATAAACTGCTATCACAAACTGATTTACAAGAATATAGCATTTTCCAAAACTACATATGACCGAATAGACATTTTTAATAGTACATATACAAAATGATTTATGAAAGCATTTCTTCACTACTAAAAAAAAAATAGACTTGTCTAAAAGTTGTAGACAGTCATTCGCCAACAGTAATGCTTACACAATAGTGACTTTATATGTGATGACACTTTAGGACTTTAGAACTAACTGGTATTGATGTGTACAGAAAAAAAAACTCTCCAAATCGCACACCCTGAAACATAAACGCAAACAAGAAACAAACACACTTGTAGCATGCCATTTTGTGAAATGCCAAGAGACAAAAGGGCAAGAGTTCAATGATTTGACAGGCCCGAAGAAGCCCAAAAAAATAAATTGGTTGCGATCATCCACCCATGTACAACAACTTTAAGGTTTGTCATCTTTTCAAGTTTTGTGTTCCCTCCTTTATTCCTGACATGTTTATGGCACTCATCAATCAGCCGCGGGCGAGTTTCACTCCCGTCTGTCCAGACTGTGAGTGTGTTACCAGGCAACCGCAGAGTGCAAAGGGTTAACGAAGGCCGATTCTGTACAGGCCACATGAGTGGGCAGCCTCGCCATGTGGAACAGGGAAAGGGTTGTGACTGCCAACTACTGAACCACGCCGGCCTCTGAGATCAAAGCCACAGCGTCACACGAAAGAACGGGGCTGGGTTTAGAGGCTGTGGGAGCGTGGAAGGAGAGGTTGGGGGGTTGAAGGATGGGTGGGTGGAAAATGGAACGGGTCAGATTTGAAGTTACAGAGACAGAGCGCTCAGGAGGGAAGCATGTCTGACTTTTTGGGGGGTGTCAGAAGTTTGAGGCTAGCTGACCCCAGAGGGCAGACAACTCCGGTGTCTCAGGAGGAAGGCACGCACTGGTGTCTGGATGGCACCCTGCTGTTCCTTTGTAGGAAACTCAGAGAATGCCCCCTCCTGACACCGCTACTATATTCTAATGCTAATGCACTCAGGTATGACTTCACAAATATGGCCTGAAATTCTAGTAGGAGTTTTGGTGACTGCCAAAAAAATGCGTGGGAAAGATATGTACAGATATGTGCCATTGATTATTACCATTGGTTATGTAGCATGTACAAACAATGTCAGTGTTGTGTCACAGTTTACAGTACTGCTTTTAGTTTGGAGTTAATAAAGGTTAATGCATTGATTAACTTTTTAACTCATATTTTATAATCTACTATATGCAATCGTTCATTACTATTATAAAGCAGCTTGGATTAAACTGCCTGACTGAAGGATATAATGAAATATTGTGATAATCAAGACGTAAAACAAGTAAAAGCAATCATCTTCTACATCAACAGTATGTATGATGTGTTTATTTGTATTATATTCTGCAGTTTGAAGTGTTGTAATTAGCCTGATATTTTCTTTTCCTTGAGTTATTACACAATTAGTACCACATGCTCTTTCTGAAACAAAAACGAGACCGGGAATAGACAAACTGCCTCCAAATGTTCTGAAACATGTGCGGGTGGGAAGTAGCAGAATTAAAAAGTTGTAAATAAAAGATGATTGTGTGCAACAGGGCTGTCAGAAGAATCTCATATATAGTATACTGATTTTCCATCACAGTATTTTAACAATTATGTCATGTGGCTATTACTTACTTTCAGTGTTGGGGTAATGTATTACAAGTAACGCGAGTTACGTAATCAGATTACTTTTTTCAAGTAACTAGTAAAGTAACGCATTACTTTTTAATTTATAAGAGAATATCTGAGTTACTTTTTCAAATAAGTAATGCAAGTTACTTTTTTTTAATTTATTGATTGACAGCTCTCCTGTCCCCATGTTGAGAGAAATTAGATGTTACTGTAGTTCTAAAATAAATAAAAAAAAAAACACAGATTCAGTATTCCTCAAAATGAATAAAAATAATGCAACTCAGAATATGACGCAAACCTGCAATAATGAAATGTTAAACAACACAAATATGCGTTATGTATTTAATCCCATTCTATTAACCAATGCCTTTGCTTCTGACCTTCAATGATCCAGTGCAACCGTACTAATCAGCACAAATTACTGTAGACAAACATTTGTGTGTCTTTTTTATTTCTGAAGTGTGTTGAAATTTCTTCTTCTGCATTCTACTTTACGGACGTACATTTACTTTCCCTTCAACCTGAGGCTTATTCATTTCGCTTTTGGTGTGAAAAGGCTTTTATATTTGGCAAAAATATAACTTTTTATTTTTAAAACAAACAAGCAAGTCCTGTCCAGATTTAAAAAGTAACGCAAAAGTAACGTAACGCATTACTTTCCATAGAAAGTAACTGAGTAACGTAATTAGTTACTTTTTTATGGAGTAACGCAATATTGTAACGCATTACTTTTAAAAGTTACTTTCCCCAACACTGTTTACTTTCTGCAGTTTAGAATTGGATGTAGCGATTCTGAGTTTGCATCTTTCTTTTACGTTATTTTAATTTTGTGAATCTGTCAAACGAGTTAGAACAACAATCTGAATCGATTCGCAATTATTTTTATGTATTTTGAAAGATCCACATTATTTTTAAGATCAGGCGTGCCCAATTTAACTTGCATGTGCAAGGCTTCTGGTTTCAGCCGCTTCCTGTTATTTTGGCTGTACAAAAACAATCCATTATGGCTGCTTTATATTTCAGACTGGAATTTGTTACCATATTATTTTCATTTTATTAAACTTTGTTATTGTCAATTACCTTTAGTGGCCAATGAATTGGAAGTCTTGCACATTCACAGAAAATTGTTAACTTCTACATTGAACAATAAGTTTATCTTGGTGTATGAGAATAGTAAACATAATAGTATTAAAGTATCAATTACCATTTGATTGTATCCCTATACAATGGTACTGCTACAGTAGACAACTTTTGTAAAGGTGTATATTTTATAAGTGTTGCATAATTGTTTTTCTTGCAATGTTGTTTGCTAGGTTAATGCTGAGAATGTTACTGTCAAAAATGTTTAGATTACAGTTATGCGTAGAAGAATTAGGCTGCTGCTCATATTACTCATTAAGATACACAACAGTGTAAGGAAATGGTAAGGGAAAATAAACTCCTCTGGTGTATGATTGTGTGTTTGTAGTTCTGTGTTTTCCCCATGATGTTTTTCTATACAGCTGGAAAAAGTCCATTGAATCAATTTTCTCTCTTGACTCCATCATAACTGAAGAAATTGTCTCCTGCTGATAGGTTACTAATCATTTCACTCGTTCTTTCTGCCACTTTTCCAAACTATTATTGTCAATTTCTAAAGCAGATGAAAATTAGGCTCCTCTTTATCTGGATTGCTGGTCTTTTGATTGATTATCAGACAAAATGTGACTAATTATATTTCTGAGTGTATATAAAAAACTGTTGTGTAAATTAAAATATTCCGTTTTGAAAATATAATATTATTCAATGGTGCTAGCAGAGACAAGGTCATGGCTTGGATTCCCAAGAAATGCATGGATTAACATATTATTTTGAATGAGATTGGATTGAATGTAGATATACACATACAAGTTCAGCATTTCTAACTGTATATGTAGGTTTATAAATATAAAAGCCATCTGTGGTAAGTGGGGGAACACAAAGTTTTGAATGAATCATAGCCATATGTGGACATCTGTAGCCCTCTGTTTTTCTGTTCATCGAGTGCATGTGATAAACGGTCTCATTCCCAGTTGTACAAAGGTAAATCTATAGGGACCACGTGTGTGCTTCAGCACGCATCTGTCTGCGCATTGGTGCAGTTTTTCTGCTACTTCAAAGTCAAGCAACACACCCCCAGCTCTGCCCTGTTGTGGCTCACTAATGATTAGTACATGAGTGTTTCTATTCACATGTAGCCAACCTCAACAGAGAGCGAATTCCTGCTGACGAAAATTACACAGCATTGCAAGCTATTGCACTAGAAGCCCTGTTTCAAATGTGCATACTGTAGACAGGAAATGACACTGTGTGGTAATAGCAGGACAGACATGACAGCTTGTTGTCATTATTTTTCATCTCTCTCTTCAGCCCCTGCTGCGGATCGGCATGCTTCACACAGAGAGATGGACTCCCAGTAAAAGCTAATGTATGTCTTCACTCATTCCTCTCTCACTTTGTTTCCATAAACATCACTCTCAGCCTAATTTCCAGCCGCCTATTTTATGTCCCCCGCGTGCTCCGCAGCCTTCACCCTCCGTGTTCTCCAGCTGCTACAATGGCCATTCTAGCTCAAAGGACTTGTCAACAACTGGGAAAACTGAAAGCCCTTTTGTTGTGAGTTTGTCTGCATTATCTAAAGTGTCCTCAAACCACTCAGTGAAGAACAGGGGTCCGCTATCTATCAGCCCTGTGCTGTATAGAGTGTGACTTTTAGCATTAGTTTGAATTGTTTGGTTCGATAAATGACAGCAGCAGTGAATTCTCTGAGGAAAAAAAAAAAAAAAGCTTTTATTTTTATAATGACTACGAAAAACATTTGGTGTTGTTAATGTTTTCTGCAATTAATCGTTTGAGAGGATTATCAGATGGTTTCATATTTATTGTATAGGCACTTTATATTACATATTTTTTTATTATATAAATAATATATAAATAAATTATTGTATGTTATTTGGATTTAGTTTAGCTTTTTTTCTACTTAATATGATTTTTTAATTGTATTATTTTGTTTTGCAATTCTTAATTAATTTAATAAATGTTCATTTCTGTTTTTTTATTTCAATTTTTGTTCTACTTTAAATTTTATTTTCTGTATCTTAGTTTGTTTTATTTTTTATTTTGTTTTGCCTTTTATATTATGTAATTTTATTTTCTGTTTTGTTTTGTTTTGAATTTTTTACTTGTATTGTCTTTACTGTATTTTAGTTTATTTTGTTTTGCCACTCATCTAATTTTATTTTATTTTTGTTTTATTTTACCTTTTATTTAATCTAATTTAATAGTCTTTAGTTTTTTGTGTATTTAATTATTTTAATTTTTTACATCAGTCATCACTGCAAAACACACATTAAAATTATGTTTTTTATTTATGTATTTAATTTAGTCTTTTATTTCATCTAATTTTATGTTCCTTTTTGTTTAATGTTGTTTCACAGTTTTTTATTTTGCTTTTTATTTATTTATTTATTTATTTTTATTTATTTTTTTGTATTATTATTTTTTTTTTCAAATGAGTCATCGGTGCAAATCACACATTAAAATTATGCTTTTGAAGTAGCATGTGCTCGATTTTCTGCCAAGCGTTCCCACAATACGTTATGTGAACGGCAAGTAGAGTGGGCCTACACAGAGCATAAATTGTGAAAAAGAAAAATATTTATGGTGTGGTGAAATGAAGTGTTATGGTGCTAATGTGGTGCTCTATGCTTAATATCGAAGTGTTTTGAAGTCATAAGCTGCCTTTTTGGCAACACAACTGAGTAAAGCAGTCTTTAGGGTGACTCCATGCTGACATTAATAGCAGTGTTCTGCTCAGAGAAATGTGTGTCACCGAAGGCCTGTAGGAAGACTCTGATGCCCTGATTGACTCCCTGGGGGTCACTCTGAGCCTCCAGTGTACAAAAGAGGGGGAGGCAGAAGGGGATAGATGGAGAAAAACAGGACTAGATTAAGACCGTATACAGCTACAAGGCAGCGCTGAATATATCTGTAGTAGTTGGAAGCAGAAAAGGCTCGATTCACCTTGTTTTGCACCAGCAGG
Source organism: Sinocyclocheilus grahami (assembly GCF_001515645.1). Taxonomy (NCBI): domain Eukaryota; kingdom Metazoa; phylum Chordata; class Actinopteri; order Cypriniformes; family Cyprinidae; genus Sinocyclocheilus; species Sinocyclocheilus grahami. The sequence continues at coordinate 3,174,967 of NW_015505184.1, forward strand.
CATTCCTATATTCCATCTATTATACATCAAACTCGCTTAGACCTAAATCAAAACCTTCCTGAAAGCACAGAAGCACAGCGAAAGACAAAAGCCACAGCACACACTGCAGATCAAGCTTCTCAAAAGCTCATTTCAGGCTGCAAAATAACTGTAATACTAGCACTTTCATTTAATGCCCAGCCCCAGTACAAATAATGCAAATGCATAATCTGTACACCTTCACAACTGTACCATCGTTCACAAAGGTATAATTGTTCTGTTGAGATTTAATGAAATGCAAATGCTCTTGGCATTTCAGAATCAATTTAATACTGGGAGGTTTAACTCCCATCCACAAATCCCTGGATAACATTGTTTTAAACCTTGTTAATAGTCTTAGTATCTGGAGTGCACAAAGTGATAGCACAATGAATAAAAATGAGAGACTTTGAGAGCGGTGTAATTTTCGAAATTAATGGAAACCACCACCATTTGGCAAATTACATTTTTTAATGGGCGAAACAGTATTTACATCTTCACAAAGGCTGTTATGGTCTATACGATTAGTTGCATGTAGGGAAATGATTACAAAAATAAATCTGCATTGGGAAATGAGATGTACTGAACTGTCAGCCTGTTTCCTGGCTTTTGTATGTTTTCGGAACAGTGCTTCAGTGTTTGTGAGCATATGGAGGCATTGTGCTTTGCACCCCTTGGGCTCGCTGGTTTGGGGCTGTGGGCAGGCCTGTGGTGTCAGATATCCACAATGAACTGGAAGCGTAACCTTTATCTGCAGGTTTCATCATTGTTTCATTATCAAAATGATGATGACTCACCAGCATAGAACTATACTTCTGATGTCATCTTCATTTTTTGAGTGACATTTCAGTGTTCGCCTGTCCTCCACACATGTCCCTGCTATGAAAGATGTTATTCGTGTTTATAAAGGTGAAACCATCATATCTGCCAGGGGATGTACTAGATACTATTGCAGTTTGTAAAAATTGGGTCTGCTTGGTATTTATAGTTCACCCAAAAATGAAAATTCTTCTAATTTTTTTTTCTCAAATTAATAATAATATAATATAATGTAATATAATATAATATATAATGTAATATAGTAATAGAATATTCTCATTGTATATTTCATAGTAATCATTGGCTGTTGAGCTTGAAATACATTGTTCAAAGGTTTGGGATCAGTATATTTCTTAATGTTTTGAAAGACATGTATTTTATCAAAAATAAAGTACAGACAATAATACTGTTGCACATTACAAATTTAATTTTCTAGTTTAATATATTTTAAAATGTAATTTTATTCCTGAGATGGCAAAGCTGGATTTTCAGCCTTCAGTCGCATGATCCTTTAGAAACCATTCTAATATGCTGATTTGGTGCTCAAGAAACTTTTCGGTCACACTTTATTTTAAGGTCCAATTCTTGCTATTAACAAACCATTAACTTTAGCCTCAATAAACTCCTAATTTGCTGCTTATTAATAATTAGTAATGTAGTTGTTAAGTTTAGGTGTTAGGTAGGATTAGGGATGTTGAATATGATCATGCAGAATATGTGCTATGTGCGAAGCCCTGTGCGAAGTTGACGTGTGAGGCCCTCTGCAAATGTGTGTGTGTGTGTGTGGGGGTAAGAATGCTAAAATAAGTTCTAAGTTTGTAGTTATATATGAAGTAGTAATCAATTTACACTATTTGAAAATAACATTTTATTTTAAAATGTGCAAATTCACTCTTATTCGTATGTCTAAAAGTATGGTAAAAACTGGTAAAATGTACCAACAATCACATTTAAAAAATATACACTTTTTGATATACCATTAAAAAAAAGCAGGTAGCCCATCTGAATTAGGACAGTTAGGCTATCCATCTAATAGTAGCCTACCAAAATCTTATTAACAGTAGAAGTTAAATCTTACTGTAGTCTTCAAATCTGGGTACTGTCTTACGTTTTAAAATCACAAAGGGAGTTTGGTCCCATCAGGCTAACGTGACAGTCACGACTCATGCAGCTGTAAGGTTTTCTTTACTCGCAATCTTTACAACACACGTTGCATTACGTATTTCATGGCACACTCGATTTATGCGTTTTTGGCACCTCCTATTATTGTGGGTGTATTATTGACATGTCAAAGTCTAGACCCTGAATATAAGACGACCGCGTTTTTTCAGATGTATTTCCAAGAAAAAAACATCGTCTTATATTTGGGTCAATACGGTAGTCGAAAACGCAAACGTCTCGTCACGTTGATTTACATGAATCATGATCGCATATTTTCAATTCAAAATGGCGAAATTTAATTAAAAGTTTAGTAGTTTGCATCACTTGATAGTCTATTACTGTCGCTGAACATTTCTATCGTAAAACATTTTTCTAATACAGTACTACTTACATCTTTCCATGAACTCTCGTTGCGTTGTGACAGTGACAGTAAGACCCACCTTCTTTGATTTGGTTGGCCATCTCGATCATTTTGACATTGGACCATTGAGGCAGACCAGTCTAAAAGTTGAACTTTTAAAACTTTTTGTCATCCTATAACAACAAACAACTTTACTCATTCTTATACGCAGAGTCTTATACTGTTTATCAGCTATTCCTATTTTAGTCTTTCGAAGGATAAAATGGGTGGAAAAACAGTAATAAACGTAGACATAAACGACATAAAATGCAGGCCAGGAGGGAGGCCCTCTAGAGGCGCGAGGCCCTGTGCGGTCGCACACTTGGCACAGCCCTTGCGACGGTACTGACTAATAAATAGCCAATATGTTGATAATAGGCACGCTAATAAGCAACTAGTTAATAGTGAGAATCGGTCCCTATGCTGAAATGTTACCAACTTTTCTTATTATATATGTTGAGGAAACCATGACACATTTTAATTCAAGGTTCTTTGAAAAGAAAGTTCAAAAGAATAGCATTGGTTTGAAATATTTTGTTAACATTATAAATGCCTTAACTGACACTTTTGATCAGCCTAATGCATCCTTGCTGAGTAAAAGTATTCATTTATTTAAAAAAATGGAGCATAGAATTAAAGCAACTGAAAAGTAACCTATATGACTCACATGCTATAATTCTTATGAATTATATGAATAGGCTTTGTGTGAGAAACAGATTTAAATTTAAGTATTTTTTCCACTTACAATCTACCTCTGCAGCAGCACTCTGATCAAACATGACACATGGTCCAGCTTTGACTTCATGATGTTTGGCTGCGAGAACCAATGTCTTTTAGGGTTGTTGCCACCCAGCCCCCTCCATGTGGGTTTGATTTGATAACATCAGCAGCGGTGAAGATGACTTAAATTTTGGTATGTTCCTCACAAATTTGCATAATATGACTTCAGAAGATCTAGAATATGCACATAAGCCATATGGACAACTTGTATAATGTTTTCACAGAGCTTTTTAAACATTTTAAGAACAATTTAGCATACATGGTTGAAACAACATGAGGGTAAATAATGTAAATAATGAAAGTATTTGAATTTTTTGGCATACTGTTCCTTTAAGAATGTGACTGCACACTAGCGTGGGTTGATTTTAAAAGGGTACATCATGACTCCACAATGTTTTCATGCAAAGTTATGACAGTGCCTAGGATACTACCTTTGTGTGATTCGAAAGCCTTTACCAGACTCCCACAGGTTCATGTGCAGGTTGCCTTAAGTGCATGTGCTACTGCTCATAATAGCAAAACTATTTTATTCCTATTAAAATGACCAATGCATCGAGTCGCTCACGGCCATATTAATGTGATTTTAATATCCCTCTTTTTCCGAATTAAGGCCTAAATTTAAAACTAATTAGACATGCCTTTCCCTTCATTCCCAGAGGAACAGCTCTACACTTGTGGAAAATTACAACCTCCGCGAGCTTCCCTGTTGGATGCCATTGTCATATTCTCTCTGCAGAGACTAGGATCCGATCTCCCTCCAGATGCCAACTTTCCGGTGGCTGATTGACGAGAAAGGAAGGGATGACTTGATTCAATGCAGCGTAACCAGGGTAATCTTCCAGGTGATGATCCTATTGGGGGAAAGGGGGACATCGAGAAATCGTATTCAGTTTTTTCATTGATGCCTGCAGACCCTCTATCAAACTCAAATGTATTTTTTGCCTTCTTTCCTCTCCTCGTGATTGTTAAGCTCAGTGATTTGAAGGGATGCTGGCCGTGAAAGATCTAGAGAAGCTGACGAGTGAAATCCATCGGGGCCTCTGTGATGTTATCCGAGCCCCTCGCAGTGTTCCTTTTGAACTTGTGCTTCTGAAAAGTTGCGAGAGCAGCAGGTCCAGCCAAAGCCGACGCGCACCTACGGTTTTAATCATGTGATGCATGAGTGGACTTGTTTGGTTGTTTTGCTCTTTTTCTGAGTGCTTGTTTTCTTAGCGTTATTCATCTTAATGTGTCCGGTTCAAGCTTCCTCCATTTTTATCGCTGATGTTTGGGACTGAAAACATATTCGCAGTGCATCCGGTATGACATGATTAAAGAGACTCTAAAGTTTTATGCTCTTTGAAGAGTAGCTTTGAATGCCGAGGCTCCTGAGGCCCCTGTGGAGTGGTATTAATCACTGGTTGCTGCAATAAATGGATTTCACAGAGTATTGTTTTTGCATTAGATTTATAATTCGGTCGCGATTACAAACACGTGGAGAATTTGCTTCCAAATATGTGTATTTTATGTATTTTGGTTAAAATATTATGTGTCAGTATACAAATAATAAATTTCAAACAATGAGGAATAACAGAGCAACATCTCTGTTAGCCATTTATGGCAGATCTGAGACTGCGTCAAATGTGTCAAAGCCGCCTCTGATGCTCAGCCCATAAAAGAGATGACTTTGAGCTGTCAGCACATACTTCCTTCCTGTGTTACATGCTTGAACTCCCCAGGTATGGTTTAGTCTTTGACACCATTTTACTCCTGCCTCATATCCTTCCTCTCGTTCTGCGTGTTCATTCACCTGATGAAGAGGCCGAAGAGTTCAAGAGGTATCATAAAAAGATTTTAGAGACTTTCGGTGGCGAATCAACATCAAAGTCAGCAACAGTGCAACAGTGGCGCTGCAGAGGTAAACAATATAATTAAGTGTAAACCTGTGGAGACAGGCCTACAATGATTTCTGAGGTTGTTAAACAGTGGTGTGTGTTTCTTCAGAAGCCAGATATTGTGTGATTTTGAAGTTTAATTGATGAATGCTTAGACTTTGAGCGAGATTAGCGAGGTTCGCCAATCGAAGAAATTGTTGGTGCTGCGTAAATGGGAAACTCAGCCAATGAACTGAGTAGTGGCTGTTACATCATTCACAATGCTTTATGGGAGTGAACAGAGTTGGTTTCCCCACAAATTTCTTTGCTTGTTGCCTTCTTTTAGAAAATGTGAGGTAAGCGTGGAGTAGAAAATAAAACAACCTTGTAAGGTTAATGATACATTTTCATTTGGTTTTAGAATGTGATGTAACCAATGACCATAGATACTGTCTGTTTTAAAATTAATGATTGATGTGATGAAAATATGTCAGTCTTAAGTGAAATGTGAATGTAAGCAGCTTCTAACACACTAAAAAAGCAATTGTTTAAATTCATAAATGCTTTCAGTAACTTCTCAACTTGAGAATTTGAGGATTTATTATTGTTCATGTTAACCCTTGTGTTGTGTTCAGAACCCTTTCACACTAACGAGGTTACAGAGCAAAAAGGACCCGGCCTCAAAAAATTGCTTATAAATCACACATTATGCTATATTATCACCAAATATTGGATTCAATCTTTTTGTCAACTTCTTATCTTTCATTTAGGACTGGTTTTATATTTATATTTGCATCTGATTAATCGTAGGCCTCATTTATCTGAGAGTAGGCACCTCCTTTTTTGAGTGAAAAAAGCATTATTTATGAAAAATTTTCAAAATATTAAATATAAACTGATGAAAATTCGCACTGTTTATCACACTAGTGTGCTTTAATGTTTAATCAGGGAGTTTGTTTTGAAAGACTTTTATTTTGTACAAAATGGCACAAAGTCACACTTGAGGTGTTCCCGGTCAAAAAGGACCCGTCCTCAAAAAATTGCTTATAAATCACTCATTATGCTATTATCACCAAAGATTGGATTCAATCTTTTTGTCAACTTCTTTTCTTTCATTTAGGACTGGTTTTGTATTTATATTTGCATCTGATTAATCGTAGGCCTCATTTATCTGAAAATAGGCACCTCATTTTTGGAGAGAAAAAATTATTATTTATTAATAATTTTCACAATATTAAATAAAATGTGGAGAAAATGTGTACTGTTTATCACACTAGTGTACTTTAATGTTTAATCAGGGAGTTTGTTTTGAAAGGCTTTTATTTTGTACAAAATGGCACAAAGTCACACTATTTTCTGTAAAGAGGCAAAAAGTAACACTTTTGCTGTTCTGAGTGCGGTGTCGTCTGCAAACTTCAGGAGCTTGACAGAGGGGTCTGTAGACGTGCAGTCGTTGGTGTAGAGAGAGAAGAGCAGTGAGGAGAGAACACAACCCTGAGGAGCTCCAGTGCTGGTTATACGGGTGCTGGATGTGT
>NW_015505184.1:3181780-3193783 GCF_001515645.1 Sinocyclocheilus grahami
TCAGATAAATGAGGCCTACGATTAATCAGAAGCAAATATAAATACAAAACCAGTCCTAAATGAAAGAAAAGAAGTTGACAAAAAGATTGAATCTAATATTTGGTAATAATATAGCATAATGAGTGATTTATAAGCAATTTTTTGAGGCCGGGTCATTTTTGACCAGGAACACCACAAGTGTGACTTTGTGCCATTTTGTACTAAATAAAAGCCTTTCAAAACAAACTCCCTGATTAAACATTAAAGCACACTATTGTGATAAACAGCGCAAATTTTCTTCAGTTTTTATTTAATATTGTGAAAATTATTCATAAATAATGCTTTTTTCACTCAAAAAATGAGGTGCCTACTCTCAGATAAATGAGGCCTACGATTAATCAGAAGCAAGTATAAATACAAAACCAGTCCTAAATGAAAGAAAAGAAGTTGACAAAAAGATTGAATCCAATCTTTGATGATAATATATCATAATGAGTGATTTATAAGCATTTTTTTTAGGCCGGGTCCTTTTTGCTCTGTAACATCACGGGTGTAACAAGGTGAAAAATCTCCCCCAGAAAAGAATGAAAATTATCAAAAAAAAATTTAGAAGCAGTTATACCCTTTGTGAACAAAGTCACAACATTTCAGTCCAATGCGATAACATTAACTAGTATTTTCGGGAAAAAGAAAAAATCTTCAGAGCAAAAAGGACCCGAACACCACATTAAATTAACAAATTTATTATTTAAAAATTCTCAGTCATTGATGTTGTATTTACGTATACTGATGCTTTGCTTCATGAGTACTAAAAATAAAAGTATAGCTCACTGAATTATGAAATAGTTTGCGAATTAATCTGAATTTAATGTAGGCTATTTTAAATAAAGTCTTTTACACCCTGTCTGCTCGGCACAGGAAGTAAGTGATGCTGCAACACTAGAATGGCTCCATTATAATAAAAGCTGTCCACATTGTATTATAATCGACATGCTCTCTTGCAGTGTGTATAGATTTGTTCATTGTAATGTAATTATTGTGTTACTCACTTATAATGAATTTTCAAAAAGTATTCATAATAATAATTTATAATAATATTTTTATATTATTATATTCACTGCCTTATATTCACTGGTTATATTTAAATATTTTGTTATAGCCCATAGATTTATATTATAACATTGTTGTTGATTTGATTAATACACACACACACACACACACACACACACACACATGTTGATGTTGGGTTTTCTATGTTTCATGGCCACATTCCATAGGCATAATGGTTTTTAAACTGTACAAACTGTATTTTCTATTGCCCTACACCATGCCTACACCAAAATCTACCCCTTACAGGAAACCTTCTGCATTTTTAGATTAAAAAAAAACTTAATTCTGTATGATTATAAGCTTGTTTCCTGATTGGGACCAAAAAATGGATTTTGTATATTGTCATGTGGGGACATTTTGTCCCCATAATGTATGGTTTACCAGGACCACACACACACACATGTTGGATTTCCATCTTTCATGGGGACATTCCATAGGTGTAATGGTTTTTATACTGTACAAACTGTATATTCTATCACCCTACACTTAAACCTACCCCTCACAGAAAACTTTGTGTGAAAAACGTTTTCAAAAAAAAAAAAAGAAAAAACAAAGAAAGAAAAAAAAACATTCTGAATGATTTAAACAAAGTGTCCTCATTGCCTTCACATTGTAATACCTATGTCATACCCATGTCATAAGCAAGCACGCACACACACACACACACACACACACACACTATGGCCAGGACCACACACACACACATGTTGGATTTCCATCTTTCATGGGGACATTCCATAGGTGTAATGGTTTTTATACTGTACAAACTGTATATTCTATCACCCTACACTTAAACCTACCCCTCACAGAAAACTTTGTGTGAAAAACGTTTTCAAAAAAAAAAAAAGAAAAAACAAAGAAAGAAAAAAAAACATTCTGAATGATTTAAACAAAGTGTCCTCATTGCCTTCACATTGTAATACCTATGTCATACCCATGTCATAAGCAAGCACGCACACACACACACACACACACACACACACTATGGGGGCATTATCATTATATTAACAACTTTAATTTACCCTACCCCTAAACTCCCCTCACACAAAACTTATGCAATTCTGCAATTTTTACATTTTCTAAAAACATTTTTCGGTAACACTTTACATTAAGGTTCCCTTTTTAAAGGGTTTATAAAGTTGTTAATAAATGACTAATAACTCACTTACAAATGCATTATAAATCATTGATAAGCAGTTATAAAAGCATGAGTAAAAGGGTGATTTTAATGCAATACCCGCCAAATAGTGAGCCATTTTTAACTTGCATGTTATAAATGCTTAACAAATACATTTATTAATACTTATTTCACTCAAAACCAGATTCCTGATTTTACTCATGATGCAGCAAATATTTACTATTTTAGCAAGACTGACGGGTGTTGTATTTATGGTTTTCTCATTTATATCTAATGACTCATGTCACTTTTCTTACAATGTTTCTTACCAGAATCTACTCTGTACCTTACCCATGATTCTCCGCAAAAGTTCATGATGCCTATACACAGCAATGATTAGAAACCGATATATTTTGTTTATCAAGATGACATTTTCATCTTTATTTTTATTTTGGGGAAAAAATAAAGCACACCCATGACTTGATGAGATATTAATATTGAAAAATGTAATTCCAATATTACCTGTGAACCTTAATGTAATGAGCCATTTATTAATGATTTATAAACGTTAATAACTTGTGAAAGGGATCCTTAATGTAAATTGAACACCTGTGAACCATTTATTAATGAGCTATAAACATTAGTAACCTGTGAAAGTGAACCTTAATAAATGGTTCACAGGTGTTCACTTTACATTAAGGTTCACTTCCAAAGGTTACTAATGTTTATAGCTCATTAATAAATGGTTCACATGTGTTCACTTTACATTAAGGTTCGCTTTTACAGGTTACTAACGTTTGTAATTCATTAATACATGGTTCACAGGTGTTCACGTTACATTAATGAGCTATAAACATTAGTAACCTGTAAAAGTGAACCTTAATGTAAAGTGAACACCTGTGAACAATTTATTGCTTTATAAATGTTAATAACCTGTGAAAGCGAACCTTAAAAGTGAACACCTGTGAACCATTTATTAATTTATGAACATCATTAACCTGTGAAAGTGAACTTTAAAGTAACGTGTACACACTAATCATGTATTAGTTATTAATGCACACACAGAATGTTTTTTTTCTCGGTTAAATGTATTTTATTACTGATGCGCAAATGTATTTGTTCACACTCACAGTAACGTTACCTGTGCGCGAGCGAACCGTCCGCAGGAGTGCCAGAGCGGTTATTTAATTGTATGGTAACTAATTAATTCAACTAACAAAGCGATTACACATATAAACACTTGAAAATATATTCAGCAGTGTCACCTCACAGTTATCTGACCTGTAAAATTAATAAACACTATGTGAGATTATAATTTCGCTTCAGAGCATGTTGGAACGATCCTAACAACATCTTCTTCTTCTTTGAAAAAGTGACTTTACATTGGATGCTCGCTAGTGCCATTTACAGGCTTTGGTGACACACCGGCAACTACAGACACACAGGCTTTGGTGATGTGATCCTTTTTTATTTCCATAATGTAACCGTGCATAACAACAACAAAAAAAGAATCTTTGCACACCAAAAAAAAAAAAAAGCCGCATACCAGAAAGAATCAGAAATTGTATACCAACATATAATTTACATGAATTTTCACAGATTTCTAATGTTGTTTCTGCATATTATTATAATATGTAATATATAATGTATTTATACAATGTCACATTTAGTTTTGTGTTTGTTTGTTTGCTTAGTGATTCGTTTTTATATTGTTGCATTCTGTTGTATTTTGTTCTTTTCTCCTTTGGTCTATTATAGTCCTACAGTATGGAGTAGTAGAGTTTTAGTATTTGGTTGTCTGAATTCGTTTTTATGTGAATGGTTTGTTGTCCTACATTTCACTGAGTTCAGTAATCTTCTTAATAAAAATAGTAGGTACTGCTGCATCTGAATCCTGCTTCCTCACTGCCCTTCAATGCAATCTTTGACAAATATGTTTTTTTATTAGAAGTAGCTACTACTACTAATAAAAAATATTTTCATTGTATATAATGCATTTTTGTTATATTCTTTTAGGATCACATCTACAAAGCCTGTGTGTCTGTAGTTGCCGGTGTGTCACCAAAGCCCGTAAATGGCACTAGCGAGCATCCGATGTAAAGTCACGTTTTCAAAGAAGAAGAAGAAGTCACGCTGTTAGGATTGTGCCGACATGCTGTGAAGCATGCTCTCACATTGTGTTTATTAATTTTACTGCACAGCTAACTGTGAGGTGGCACTGCAGAGTATATTTTTTCAAGTGTTTATATGTGTAATCGCTTTGTTAGTTGAATTAATTTGTTACCATACAAATAAATAACCCCTCTGGCGCACCCGTGGATGGTTCGCTCGCATGCAGGTAACGTTACTGCGAGTGTGAATGAACAAATACTGAAGTTATAGTGGGCTTTATCATGATATCAAAAAGTAATAATTACTGATTGCTTATTAAAATTATAATATTCTTTAATGGTGCTTTCAGTCATTGATTTATTCATTTTCTCAAAACTGTTAAATTAGATTAAATAAAAATATTTAGGTGCCTTTATTAATTTTGCATTTATCAAATATTTTTGTTGTATAGATTTGATGCTTAGATATAATGTGAGTTTACTTTTATAAGCCCCTTTTTTTTTGTGAAGTTATGCTCAGTAATGTTCCAGTGTGCTGTAAAAGAAAAGATTCATCTTTTTGTTTCAAGCTGAAAGTTGTTTGTTTATGTAGTGCAACAACAATACAATTTATTTCACCAGATAATAATCAATCAATCAATCAATAAATAATTATTGTGTCCACTTTACATTAAAGTTCACTTTGACTGGTTACTAATGTTTAATACTCATTAATAAATGGTTCACAGGTGTTCACTTTACATTAAGGTTCACTTTTAGATGTTATTAATGTTTATAACTCCTTAATAACTGGTTAAGAGATGTTCACGTTACATTAAGGTGCACTTTCACAGGTTATTAATGTTTATAAATCATTAATTAATGGTTCATTATATTAAGGTTCACAGGTAATATTGGAATTAAAATTTTCAATATTAATATCTCATCAAGTCATGGTTGTATTTTTATGATTTTCCCCCAAAATAAAAATCAAGATGAAAATGTCATCTTGATAAACAAAATATATTGGTTTCTAATCATTGCTGTGTATAGGCATCATGAACTTTTGTGGAGAATCATGGGTAAGGTACAGAGTAGATTCTGGTAAGAAACATTGTAAGAAAAGTGACATGAGTCATTAGATATAAATGAGAAAACCATAAATACAACACCTTTCAGTCTTGCTAAAATAGTACATTTTTGCTGCATCATGAATAAAATCAGGAATCTGGTTTTTAGTGAAAAAGTATTAATAAATATATTTGTTAAGCATTTATAACATGTAAGTTAAAAATGGCTCACTATTTGGCAGGTATTGCATCGAAATCACCCTTTTATTCATGCATTTATAACTGCTTATCAATGTAAATGAGTTATTAGTCATTTATGAACACCTTTATAAACCCTTTATAAAGGGAACCTTAATGTAAAGTGTTACCCATTTTTCAAAAAAAAAAAAAAAACTTTCTCTATTATTTTCAAAAAACTTTTTTCTAAAAAATGTAATGCTTTTATTGTTCCCCAAAGCCTTCAAACAATGCCTACAAGGTCGAAATTTACTGGTATTACTATCCTTGTGGAGACATTTGGTCCTCATAACTTAGGAAATACCAGTACACACACACACACACAAATGCATAAAAAAGCAAAAGAAGCAGAAAAATGCTTCATGTAATTAGAAATTCATTAATTCACAAAATACATTAAATATACAGTCTAGTACTTTTGTCTTTTTCTCAGTTCTTGAATACTTCTTTTGCTTCATGCCAAATGTCATTATTCATCTCAGAGCTGGTTAGTTTAGTTCAAGGCTTAAAATTCAGTGTTATTTTTTTTAATGCCTCTGAAGAACATTTTTCACAATCAAGGCCACTTGAAAAGCTGTGATTTGTTTTGGCAAATTATGAATTTGAACAGAATATGTGTGTCGGTACACTGTTTAAGATAAAAAAAACTGATATTGATATTGATATGAAATAAATTTAAGCATAATACAGAGTATTGTTTTTAGTATCATAAGAATAATTTTATTAATTATTATTAAGATTTAATAAGAGGAATAATTGAAGAATATCTATATTATTCTGTCTTATACCTTTAGGCTATAAGCCTGCACAGATGATTTGCCAACGACAGTCTCACAGCTTGACTGATTTTTGTGTCATCTTGACATAATTATTTGCATAGGATATGAACACCAGTCTTTTAAACTGCAGAACAAGACAGAAAGAAAGAAAAGTACATCAAATATCAGCTAGAGAAAAGAAAAGGCATTTTTTATAAGCATCTTATTTCTCGTGCCACACTATGTTATGACACCTTACAGTCCGTTAGATGTCCGCTCCCATACTATGGAGGAAAGTGTGATGTGTAGAGGTATCCAGTCCTGTATTGCTAAGGAAGCATATTTTTCTAGAAGATCCATGGTGAAAGTTTCTCTTCTCAGCAGGAGAAGCACTGGAAAGACTGCTGGGTGTTGTGGATAAGAGAAAAGTATTGATGTTGAGATGCCCTTGTAGAAGAGGAGGTGAAGTTAGTGGTTATCTTTAGTTTCTGAGGAAACCTCTCCTGTGCTTGTATTGTTCCCCAAAGCCTTCACGTCTTATCAGGAAGATGAGGCCGTGAGGAGAGCATAAACGTATCCCCCTTATCACAATCTTTCTGAGAAAAATGAATGAGAGTGGGAAATGTGACTCATCAATTGATCAACAACTAACTCCTACTCTTACTCTCCAGGTGGACATTTTGACAGAACTAATTTTAAGATTTGTTTATAATAATTATTTAAACATTTTCAGTGTTGCATAACTGGAGGAAAATTCAAATTTTAGATGTATTAATGTAAAAGACACTTTTATCCAAAGCGACTTACAAATAAGTAACATTGCAAGCAATTTATCATTAGAGCCAACAATATTGGCATTACGCAATGGCAAGTTTTGAGAATAAGCTAAATTAATATGCAAGCCAGAGGAGAAGTAAAATGCAGCAATGTAGAGTAAGGGAGAAGAAGATTTTTATTATTATTATTGTTGTTGTTGTTATTGTTATTCTTGTTGTTGTTTTTAGGTCTTATTGTTAGTTGTTTTAGAATAAGTTATGTTTGTATGTTTGTTTGTTTTCCTTTTAATTATGAAAGAAGTACACTGTGATAGAACAGTTTTGCCCATTAGTAGAAGAAAGCGGGAGAAAAGGGGGCCCTAAGTGGCCAAAAAGTGTACTGTTTTTTTTCTAAATATATTTATTTATTAAATAATAATAATAATTGACCCAAAAAATATAAATGTTGTCATCATTTACTCAAGTCCCTCATGTCGTTCCAAACCTATATCCGTTTCTTTCCTATGTTGAACACAAAATAAGATATTTTGAAGAATTTTGAAGAACCAAACAGTTGCAAACCATACTGGTTTGATTTTAGCAGATGGACATGACGATATAGGCAAAAAGTTTTCATATGTGTAAACTGTTCTTTTCTGATCCATGAGCACTTGCTAGAAAGTCACGCCTTGCCAGAACGCTTAGTTTCACACAAGTGTCTGAAATAGCTCAAGTCTGCTGGGGAGAGTGTCGGCATGCCCGGCATTATACCACCTTCAAGGTCAAATCTGGATGTTGGGCAGATCTGGGAGATGGGGGGTGTTTTGATGGGTTTAACATCTCCCAATTCCCCAGTAATTGTAGGGCAGGAGTTCTCTGCATCGGCAGCTTCAAGGTCATACTCATTTAGCTGTTGGCTTTGAATGTCGACGCAGCAGTGACCTGTTTCATTTAATTATTATACACGTGTTTTGGTGTCTGTTGTTAGTGGGAGAGCCAGTAATAAACATTCAGGTGCTATTAAGAGAAAAAGATATGTCAGTCATTGTGTGGTAATAATAATAATACAGTGGGCTGCTGATGGGAGTTTGGCAAGAGCATTTGATCAATGCCCATCTGTTGAGTTGGTTTAATGAATCTCTTATGTCCATTAGTCAAGGAATTGTGTTTCAGCACAAATGAAGAATATTAATGGATCGGAAAAGAAACAGCACATTATTTTCCAAATCATGAAATCTTGCAGGTCATGATTTAGAAGTTACTGTCAGGTCAGAAGAAACAAATATGATGAAACAGATCCAAAAGTCAAGAAAGAAAGAGATGAAGAAAATGAGGAGGGAGGGGGAAATAAAAAGGTGGGGTGGGAGGAAAGGTGTCACGGGCAGGGTGTTCCAGAGACCAGGCAGGACGACGAAGAAAAGGATATTTAATGATATTACAACAGGAGATCCAGACAGGGTAGACATCAACACACAGGGTAACAAATAACCGACAAACTCGAATACAAGAGACAGGAATAGATATAGGGCAGATAACGAGGGGCAGACAGGTGAGCACAATGAGGTGATTAACTAATAACGAGAACAGGAACAACCAAATAAGGACACAGAGAGAGAAACCACAATCAACAGTCCACAGGGGTGTAACAGATCACCCCCCTCCCAGAAGGTGCGACCTCATGCCGTGGAGACAGAGGGTGGGACGGAGGTGGACTTAGGAGGAGGACAAAGGAGTGGATGTGGGATGGAGACAGGGGAAGGCAAAGGGCTGACAGGCAGACATGACGGGTGGAGGCTCCGGTGGAGGACGGATATCCGGGAGGAGGCCGGCAGACAGAGACCAGGGTGGCGACGAAGGAGGGAGGAGCCAGGGAGGAGACAGGAGCGACTGAGGACCAAGGTGGAGCTGGTGGGAGGAAAGAGCCCAACGGAGCCAGTGGGACAGAGCGACAAGGCGCAGCCAGAGGAGAGGAGTCCAGAGGCGATGGCGGTTCGACGCCCGACCAAGGCGGAGCCAGAGGGACGGGGGAGCCAGGTGGAGCTGATGGATCGATGGGTGACGGTGGAGGCTAGGGAGCTAAGAACCGGGGTGGAGCCACTGGGTCTACGGACCGAGGCAGAGTCCGGGTCTCGGAGGCTGGAGGCGGAGGTGAGGGAGACTCAGACTACAGCGACGCTGGAAGATGGCAGTCCCGCGGGGCTCACAGCGCAATGATGGTGGGCTGAGGGCGAGCAGAGGGGCTGCCAGACGACAGCGGTGGAGGAGGCTGGAGTGGGTGGGAGGGCGGGCATTTTCGAGGAGCGGGCACTGGAGCGAGCTCTTGGGCTGGAGCCCTTCCTGGGCGGAACTGGGGATCAGGAGCCCTTCCTGGGCTAAACAAGGAATCAGGAGTCCTTCCTGGGCTGAATTGGGGATTGGGAGCCCTTCTTGGGCTAAACAAGGAATCAGGAGCCCTTCCTGGACTCGACAGGGGATCGGGAGCCATTCCGAGGCTGCCCGACAGGGGATCGGGAGCCATTCCGAGGCTTGACAGGGGATTGGGAGCCATTCCTAGGCTCGACAGGTGATCCGGAGCCCCTCCTGGGCTAAACTGAGGATTCCGAGGTCTCTCCTCCTCGTTTTCACACTGAATTCCCTCCATATTCTGGCCCTTATGTCCCGCCATAGTCAGCTTACCCTCAGCCATGATGCACTCACACCGTCCACGGCTTGCTCCCTCGTGGCGGGCACTGTCACCGGCTCTCGCACCTGGTCTGACGGGTTGTGCTCAACATCCGAGGCGATCCTCCGCTCAGTCGCTTGGCTTCGCTCTGGCTCGCGTATCATGGCAGGAAATGGCTCTCCGTCATCGGTGGGCTCAGGCTGATGCTCCGTACCGCGGGGAGATGGTTGGCTGGGTTCTGGGTTCGAAGTGGATCCGGCGAGATCATCCACGGGCCGATAGTGAGTGGCGACCCGTTTCTCGCCAGAGAAGAGAGAGTCCACTCCACGAAGGCGGCAAATTCCTCCCGAAGACCATCTTCGGATGACCGCGCTCTGCACTCGGCGTTCAAACTTACCTAATAGAAAGCACAGAGCGCGTCGTCTGGATAGCTGGTGATGTTAGCGACCAACAGGAACAGTCTGGTATGGTCCTCGAGAGTCTTGCCTTCCTGCTCCAGCAGGAGAAGGAGGAATTTGGGGCGAGTGGAGGGATCCATGGGGTAAACACAATGGAAAGAAAAACACTGAGGAAGAACCGGAAAACAAATGGAGGGGAGAACACGGAAGTTAAACTGTTTTTGGGTCGGTTATTCTGTCACGGGCAGGGTGTTCCAGAGACCAGGCAGGACGACGAAGATGACGAATAAAAGGATATTTAATGATATGACAACAGGAGATTCAGACAGGGTAGACACCAACACACAGGGTAACATTCACAATAACCGACAAACTCGAATACAAGAGACAGGAACAGATATAGGGCAGATAACGAGGGGCAGACAGCTGAGCCCAATGAGGGGATTAACTAATAACGAGAACAGGAACAACCAAATAAGGACACAGAGGGAGAAACCACAATCAACAGTCCACAGGGGTGTGACAAAAGGAGGTAAGAATAGAAAGAGGGAGGAAAGAAAAAAGGAGGGATGGGAAGAAAATGGGGTAACAATGGAAAGAAAGAAAGAAAGAAAGAAAGAAAGAAAGAAAGAAAGAAAGAAAGAAAGAAAGAAAGAAAGAAAATAAATGATGGAGGGAGGGAGGGAGAAATAAAAAGGAAATAATGAAGTAAATAAAATGTGGGGTGGGAGGAAAGGAGGTAAGAATAGAAAGAGGGAGTGAAGAAAAAAGGAGGGATGGGAAGAAAATGGGGTAACAATGGAAAGAAAGAAAGAAACAAACAAACAAACAAAGAAAGGAAGAAACAAAGAAAGAAAGAAAGAAAATAAATGAGGGAGGAAGGGAGGGAGAAATAAAAAGGAAATAATGAAGTAAATAAAAAGGTGGGGTGGGAGGAAAGGAGGTAAGAATAGAAAGAGGGAGGGAAGAAAAAAAGGAGGGACGGGAACAAAATGGGGTAACAATGGAAAGAAACAAACAAACAAAGAAAGTAAGAAAGGAAGAAACAAAGAAAGAAAGAAAGAAAGAAAATAAATGAGGGAGGGAGGGAGGGAGGGGGAAATAAAAAGGAAAGTATTAAGTAAATAAAAAGGTGGGGTGGGAGGAAAGGAGGTAAGAATAGAAAGAGGGAGGGAAGAAAAAAGGAGGGATGGGAAGAAAATGGGTTAACAATGGAAAGAAAGAAAGAAAGAAAGAAAGAAAGAAAGAAAGAAAGAAAGAAAGAAAGAAAGAAAGAAAGAAAGAACAAGATGGAAGGATGGAGGAAGAGCAAAGAAGGAAAAAAGAAGAGGGAATAAGAGAAGGAAAGAAGAATATGGGAGGTGGAAGGAAAAGGGAAGTAGACAGGAGAAAAAGAGAGGAAAGAAGGAGAGGATAAATGGGAAGTAAAAGAAAGAATCAAAAGCATTTAATTAATTGTCAGTTATTTACATTTTGAAGTCTGGGAGATTGTTTTTTCAAAAATGTCTGTTTAGAATTTTTTTGTAAAAAGACACAAGGCCAAAATGCAGAGAAAAGATATGCATTTATCCAGAATAACATGGGCATAGCCTTTTGCACATGCAGTATGTACAAAAAAAACAGTCCTCAATCTACAATGTTTAATGAAAGTTCTGCCCTACAAGAAAAACCACACCTGAACAATATATTAACATCTGCTAGCATCAGTGAGGGGAAGTTCTCTTTTGTTCCGAACTATAAGTGAGTCTCTCCCCGCATTTAACTTAAGTTCCATTGAAGACCTTGTGCTAATGGGGTCATGATTAATTGCACAAGCTGCTGCACCCC
>NW_015505184.1:3193919-3207502 GCF_001515645.1 Sinocyclocheilus grahami
CACCCCCCCCCCCCCACCCCAAAAGGCAAGAAACTATCCTGTCTGGGTTAGTGAGTCGTTGCCTGATCCATCCTTCCTGACTGTGAGTAACCTGGCCAATCACATTCAGTTTGAGAAGTCTCTTCAGAAACACCAACCACCATAATGCACTAAATAAAGCTCAACACACATGCTTCGTAGTTTCGAGAGAGAAAGTGAGACGGCATTTGCGAGGGAGATAGTCAATCTCATATCACTGAAAAATGTATCACACCAGCTAAAAGCAGATGGTGGTGCACCAATGCCTGAGCACATCAACAGCACATCAAAGAGCGTGTGATCCTTCAGCAGATGCTGAGAACAGAGGCCACAGCCCTGACCTGCTGTGCCAGAGATAGCTCACGCAACTTGTTCAACCTATGGGATACAAGAGCTTTGGCTCGCGGTTAATCAGCGTCACCCTAGCAACAGTTTGTCCCGCTCCAAATACAAATGAGTCTGATGATCATCATGAGAACCATGAAGAAGGTGATGTGAATCGTGGAGGTAAGCGCTCCCACACTGGGCTTATGGCTCTCTGACAAGGCATTTATTTCTCGAATCTCCTGTTTAGACTAGGAGTGATACGTGTGTCAAGGGGAGAAAGAAGTTGCAAGGGTCACGGTGAGCTTAGCTGTTACAGTTCATCTGAGTTTTAGGCCAGTTTCGAAGCGCTATAGGGAGTGATTTACAGGCTCTGGGGGAGCTCGACTGGTGGAGTTCATCTAAAGGAGCTAGAGCCACTGATGTGGTGGTGGAGAGGGAATGTTTCTTCAGCTCGTTAAACATTTGTGGAGCAAGTTCTCTCCCTCTGCCAGTCCTCCTAAATCTGTCCACCTGCACGACAGAGCCGAAGTTACTCACTCAGCGTACTCTGTCAAACTCAATTCTCAGCAGTCTCTGACTGTGTGTGTGTGCAATCATGTGTTCGGTTTACAAAGGAAGTGTGTGCTATGAGCCTCCCTGTCTTCGTTTTCCTCGTACTTTTTGGCTGATGAAAGAAAAATGTCGGGGTATTGTTGTTGGTGGAAGTTCAGATACTGTGTGGTCCTCTGTGAACCTTGGGGAAATTTCAAGGGAGCACTAACTTGTATTTTGAGGGTGTTTACAGACTAAACTATTGTTAAACTATTGACAAAAGAATTTACAGCACAAAATGTACGTGACTATTGTAGTTAAATTCCCGAACAAATTATTCTTATGCGTTGATTATTTTTAGCAAGTCAAAAACATACCGCACAACCATGGTAGTCTGATTTGTTAATGAATGACTATATAAGCTTGTTCTGTTAAGTAGATCGCAAATATACAGCACACCAGTGTGGTTTGATTCCTGAACAAATGATTCTTGTGAGTTGATTATTTTTAGCAAGTCAAAAACATACAGCACAACCATGGTAGTCTGAATCCATAAACATTTGACTCTTATGAGTTGATTCGTTTTAGGGACTTAAAACAGCACAACCATGGTAGTTTGATTCCTGAATTAATGACTATGTAAGCTTGTTCTGTTTAGCAAATCAGAAACATACAGTGTAGTTTGATTCTTATGAGTGTAGATATGATTCTTATGAGTTGATTATTTTTAGCAAGTCAAAAACATACAACACAATCATGGTAGCCTGATTCATGAATGCATGACTTTATGAATTGGTTCTTTTTTTGTCAATCAAAAACACAACAAGGGTTTCACAATGTGATTTTTTTTTAACTGTTTAGTTAAAAAGCTACTTGGAGACCTAAAAGTTGCTATGACAACAGGAATACAAAAGCTTCTCATTACAAATAGTGAAATTCTGTAATCATCAGGCCACAGTTGGAAATTATGCAAACATGAAAATAAAGAGTGGCTGGTGCACATTGTATTCCCAAACTCAAAGCACAAGTGGTGATGCAGTTTAATGTGAACCAAGCCACTCTGAGACATTAAAAACACAGGCAGATCATGAACTGCACATGTAAAGCACTTCACCTTGAAACACTATAAATCAAATCAAATCAAAATAACTGATTTAATTCACTTCTTTTGCAGATACAAATCCGGGAGACTGTGTTGTTCCACCATGGTTTAAGTTTGAGTTTTACGTGCGCTGAATGTTCATGCTTTGCACATGCCCAGCCTTACCTAGACAAGCACCTCATGAACTCAGTTACCAGTAACAGCCTCACAGAGCATCCAGGCAGAGGTCAGGACACACATGTGACCCACTTTGAAAGATTCATTCTCAGTACATTGTTAAAAATACACAACAAGTTAGTTTTTTAACCATAGCTTCTTTCAGTTTAATAACTGTAATCCTTTTAATCATGGTTAATTGTGAAATTGGGTAATCACAACATCCCTAATCACAACCAGTCTAGTCTGATTCCCGAAATGACTGTATGAGATATTACTTTGTAGTGAATCAGAAACATATAGTGGGCCAGTGCAGTTTGATTCCTGAACAAATGAGTCAATTTTTTTGGGTGACTCACACACATACAATTTCATTGACTGACTGGTTGTTCATAAGGCAGTTGTTCATGTGTAGTTTAAGATACACATTATGATTTTTTTTTTGTATTTTATGAAAATAAATCATATTTGTTTAGAATTATTTAACATACTATAAGGCAAATAATTAGATTGCATTTCTGCCACCTCTAAACAAAAATATCTTATGAAACTAAATTTCTTTTACTTTTTTTTTAATTTAAAGTATCCTCAAAAGTATTCAAATAATTCTTAAAGAAATAGCTAAGGAACCATACTTGTTACATTTCTTAAGATTTTCATTTCTAGTAACGAACAAGTAATAATAAACCGAAACTTATCGGTTTATCATATATCATGCTTATCATATACTCATGTGCTTTCTTCTGTTGCTAAAACTCTAGAAAAAATATGCTGCTGTTAGTTTCAGTGTCTGAGAGAAACTGTTAAAAGTGCTGAACAGTGACTGCAATCTTTTTTTCTTTTTCCTTTTTAATTCAGAGTTATTGTATGTGTTGTACTGTATATTTAGAAAGTATTTACATAATAATATGTCTACAGGTGGGCAAGAAGTTATTGAAACACATTATATGCGTTTTACCCCTTGTATCTGTCCAATCTGTGTTATTTACAGATTTGTAAGGGTTTAAAAATGTAGTTTGTATCAAAATGTACCAAGTTCATAAAAGGAGTGTTGTTTTGTTTTCCTGTGCTCTGTTTATGTTTGTTGTTTTGTTTTTGTTCACATATTGCTTTTTCAGTGAACATGTTCTGCTCATGTACGATTCTGAGAACATGATAAATTGTTGCTCAAACTTACAGAAGATAACACGGGAGGAATCCTTCCCCTTCCTGCCTCTTCTGAGTCGCTAAGCCAACCATATTTTAAGCTGCAAAATTGGATGGAAATTCACAGAGGTATGTGCTGGTCATAAGATTAGCCTGTATGATTTATTGACTGTCTGCCCAATAACAACAGCACAAGCCCATTAAAGTTAAAGATTGATATGGGGCCTATATACCAGTATTTGTAACAAAGAAACTGTGAAAGTTAAGCGTTTAAACTGTAGAAAAATAACTTGACTGACAAGCCCCTATGGATCCTTAATAAACTGGCATCATTCCTATGTCATTTATAAGATTAATCAAAGAATCTTGCACCTTGTCCCTTATATTTGGCACATGTTCATGTCATTACATCATATTTTAGCTTTATTTCATTTGCTATAACCCGTAGCTGCTTTCAGTTGCTGTTATTTTTCCTGTTTTCCGCTCTAATCCAGGCACTGGCGAATTGTTCTTTTTGATTTAAATAATCTGGAAACATATTCTTATATGGATTATATTTAAATTCTCTTCAAATCCAGCACTCAAGGTTACTATGGGTCTGTCTATGCCATCTGGGTGAACGTGTTCAAAATGCTGAACCCAGCTCCGACTGCCAAAACAGGCAACAGATGGAGGGCGCAAACAACCAAGAGCCTGTGCGCTTTAGAAGAGGCTTAAGGAAAAACTTTGCGCCTGCACTTGTATATTCTTACCATTTTGAGCAAAACCGTCATGTACACATTCCAGATATGTTTCTGCAGACCTCAGATGAGCTAATCTGCTGCGGACCCCCATGATTTCTGAGTTCCACCACCCACCAGGACTTTCCACATTCCCCACCTTTAAGTCAGCCAGCCATTGACCACTGAGACAAAAGTCCCCTAATCCCTGAATCAGGCCCAGTTCCTTGTAAATGATTCAATTTCCCTCGCATTGTATCCAAACAAGCACTCAACGCGTTCCAAGCCCCTGTGTCCTTGTTCTTTTGGCGTCATCATTCCCGGTTTCACCCCCTTTTTGACAGTGAAGAGATCCCTCGGGCGGGGCAGTATATAGGAACAATTTGGAAACATGTCATTCCCTGCTCAACCTTGCAGACAGGGAAAATATCCGCTGTAAAGTGGACAAAAGGAGACGATGTGACAATATAAATCTTTTAATATTCCTCTGCACTAATTTTCTTATTGATTTCAGAAAATTATGATCATAAACGGTATTTTTAAGTAAGAAAAGGCAAGCATGTTTACGTAATCTTAGAGTATGCAATTGAATCGCCTGGTTTTGTCATACAGAGGACACTCACATATTCTGCTTGAACCTTTTAGACTGTCTTCCCCAGAAGCAATTTCGCAGAAGCACATGGATTCAGGTTCAAAAATAATTGGCCTCAGGCTGACCGGATCGCTGAATTACCTCCCATTACAGGAAATCAGCCTTGATGTATATAAATCACATGTGTCTTACAGATGCTCACTCACAAACCCTGAAGCATTGAAAAGTCAATGTCAAAGACAGTCCTGTCCACATTTTCTTACACTACTTATAACCGTCAAGGAAATTAAGCATGTGGTGAGAAGGATAAGAGGAGGGGGGGATCAATTTTACAAGTAGTGACTTCCGAAGCTTCTTTTTAATAGCATTGTGATTTTTTGTGACAGATGCAAAATCAGATTCCATAAAGTATGTCCTTGTAATTACTGATAAATAATCCATAAGTGAAGGAACCTGAAGTAAAGCGCAATCAATTGGGAGTAATTGACCAGCTGTTTCAGTTTAACTGGGGTAATTTTAGATAATTGTTGCCAACACCTATATAACCTTGTGACCCTTAAAAGTCTAGTAATTGACCAATTGATGAAAAGAATCAATAGAAGACATGTGCTACTACTCAGAGCTAATAGTGCTATCATTTGCTTTATAAGCATAGGACCATCTGGGATCACGCTGTCCTTGACCGTGGAGATTTGGGCTGAACGTTTCAGACCTTTGACTTCTTGTAACATGATTCATTGGGTTCAGACAAGTGAACCTGCCTGTTATCTCTACAAAAACTATTTTTATCTCTACTCTTTCTTTTTTCCATTTTTAATGAGTAATGGTACACTGCTTCAAGTCAACCCATTGATGTTGACTCAGTGATTGTTCTGCATTCTTGGTTGAGTTGTTTAAGCCTCGCATCAGCATAATGTGCAGCTTCACTGTAATTGATAGCTTCCTTTGGTCTTATACAAAGAAAAGCAATAAGGTTTTAAAGTATGCATCTGATTCTCATCCATAATTGATACATTTTTAGGAATCATATGCACATCCTGAACTAAGTTTCAGGTGTACGCTTGCATGACCCGTAATAATATGCAGGGCTTAAAGTTTTCCAGAACCGTGCCGGATCTCCGGCATGCGGCTTTTGGCTGTGGGAAAAAAGTCTTCCTACATTTAAAAACACTTGTTGATATCACGTTCGAGTTCATGAGTTCGCCTACCAATGTATGAGAGGAACACAGCTTTCACTCTCAACCAAACTAACATTACTAGCCAATCAGAAGTTTTTGCTCTTATAAACACGAGACGTGCATTAGCTGATGAATGGAAAAGAAGCCTGGGTGGGTCTCGAGCGCGGCACATTGAAAAAGCTGCGAGGCGCAGTAGTCAAAGATTTCCATCTAGCGTCATATTTACATAGAAAAGCTATTAAAAAAGCAGCTGAACTTTGTAAACAGCTCAGAGTAATCACGCCATCTCCATAAGAATGATATGATTGCCTGAACGAATTTACCAGGATTTTTGAAAAGGTCATGTTCACACATGATCTCTTAACGGTAATTTACCAGTAAAGTCTGTATGTGTGAAAGGGGCTAAACTCTTCCTCTGCATATCCGGTGAGTTTGGGTTGCTTAACGTTCATCTGGGAAAACTCACTTGATTTTGAAACATAAATCATTTAAACCTATGCCAACACGGAGAATACATCAAAATACTTCTAAATATGCGATTTATTGTACATCGTGATTTCAAAATTAAAGTTTCTGACTTGTGCCCAAATATTAAAATTAAATGGATTTAAACGTCGCTGAATCACATGAAACATCACCAGGCCGTTGGCGCCCTCTGCAGGTATTTGTTATAATATAGGCATATTACGTTGTGTATTTAACAGTGTTGTTCAATAAAACCATGTACTTGGTTTTGATACTTTATTTGAGGCCAATTATTATTGCCTTATCGTTACTTTATATTTAAATATAGTCATATTAAAGCCTGTTTTTCCACTTAGTTCTATTTGTATTACTAAAAAATATCAGATTACTCACTTGTCAAAATAATCAGATTACTTGATTAGCAAAATAATCATTAGTTAAGCACTAGATTAGTTCAAACATTTCAAAATACAACTGCATTGTTTTACTTTTTGTGATTAACAGACAAACATTTTGTAATTTAAACATTTCTTAAAGTATTAAAACATTGTCTCGTTCTAGTGAACCAAGTATCTGTATTTTGTCTCACCTTGTGAGCTAAGTGTATTGTCACACCCCTAGTGTCTATGAGCGTGATAAAGCTCATAATTTTCCATAATCATTAGTTAAGCACTAGATTAGTTCAAACATTTCAAAATACAACTGCATTGTTTTACTTTTTGTGATTAACAGACAAACATTTTGTAATTTAAACATTTCTTAAAGTATTAAAACATTGTCTCGTTCTAGTGAACCAAGTATCTGTATTTTGTCTCACCTTGTGAGCTAAGTGTATTGTCACACCCCTAGTGTCTATGAGCGTGATAAAGCTCATAATTTTCCAAGTGTATGACATAGCTTTCATTCTTCAGGTCAATCATATATTCATGAAAAAAAAATCAGTTTGAATAAGGAAAGTGATAACTTTGCCATAGTATCCTTTGAAATGTTAAAGTAGCCACAGTCATTGCATTATTTGCATGTGCTGCACTTTATTTGTACCATTTTGTTTTATTGGTTTATTTATTAGAATAAAAAAAAATAACAATATTGATTAATAGATCTGATTTTAGTCCTTGAAAACCAAAAAAGTAGTGCAAGTCCGTGAAAGTCCTGGAATTTTATTTTGCAATATCTGTACAAACCCTGTTTAAGTTACCAGTTCTTGGACCATTTTAATGTTTTTGTTATTTGAACTGAACTGTAGTTTTATGTAGTAAACTGTATTTGTATATTTCCTATTTTATATTAATTTCCTAGTATTTAATTGTCCATTATTTCTTTTGAACAAAACAATTTCAGAAATGTCATGTTTTAGATTGTAGGTCATCTTGTACCCTGTCAAAGACAGAAGCTAAACTTGATATCAAAAGCATCCTAAATGTTAAATGTGTTTGCACCATACTGTAGTGAGTAACCTTTCTTGTTTCAAATATCCCACCATAATCTGTAGTCTAAGCCTGTCAAGGGCTAATGGCAATGGCAGATATGTTACTAATTAGTTTCAAGGAAAATAATTTTCTTTTTTTTTTGCCAAATAACCCTGTGTATGTGTCTGCCCCCGCAACCCCCAAGCCCCAGAAAAAAGTTCAGGCTCAGGATTTTCTTTTTGCTTTAACCCCTGAATATGTGTCTGAGCCACGCAATGCATGCTTTATGAATTCAAAGCAACCTCATTTGTTCTTACTTAAGTGGATTGTCTTCATTGCGGTCTGCTGTTCTGAGGGGATTGTATAATAATAAATAAAAGAAGATCCTCTTGATTCATCTTTATTCTCTGTAATTTACGTCTCGACATCTCTCTGCAATTATATTGGTACTTCTCTTTGAGCCTCCCGTGTTATTCCACATCACATTTCCATCCCAATAAACTGATAACACACATAAGCCAGACTATATAACACCACATTCGACATTCATACTTTAAAGTGTATTTTTTCCTCCAGCTTCCTCCAGACCAAAATACTTGAAAGTGCACCGAAAGGAACATGTTATTACAGCAATAAATCGAATACATCTTGGCGAAGTATAATAAGCATCTCATAATTCATTACAAAAAATAATGAAACTGTTATATTTGGTCATTCACAAAATATTTTAATTTCTAACATCTGTTGAGGAGTGTCAGCCTCGAGTAGTTAATATCAATGTTGCATTAACACAAGATTTGTGGCAACCATTGTCCATTGTGGAGAGAACAGACACGAACAATATGTTGACAGGAAATGATCTATAAAATACATCAGTTCCATTTATATGATGAGAACCAGCTGCTGATCCAACTGTGACATTTGGCACTAAGATGATTCTACAAATTATGACCTAAATTCCACTTGAACCCAATTCTCTGATTGATGTTTTTTGCACAGTATCCCTCTCAAATGTGTATATTGTCAGAGATAATGCGTATTAAACCTGCCATGAATTTAATAGTCAGATCAAAACTCTTTGGAGATGCTGCTGGTGATTCCTGCTGTGTTGAAGTGCTTCCTACAGACAGGGCACCCTATGGCCTATGGCATTTCTGCCCTAAGTGCAGAACACCACGCTGGGTTGCTGTTGTTGAGGGTGGGCTGCTGGGGAGATGGTAATGATGCCCTTTACTCAAAGGCCCTTGGGAACTCCTGATCCCAGTTCTTTGAGACTTCTTGCAGGCTTCTTGACCCCTGGTGGGCTTCATAGAACCTTTCTACAGTGCACATGCCCTCATTTCTGGCTGATCGTCTAAAGTTAGTCAGTTAGCCTGCTTCTATGAGCTTGGGAACAACACCCCATATCTCAACATCACTTTGGATTGTACACCAATAAATCATGAATACATTATTCATAGACGATATCACAACTGAATTATTACAGCATTAGCATGTTATCAGATGAGATCGGAATGTTCTTTTTTTCTTTTTAGATCTTTTAGCTTTATATTTCCTCCCAAGAATGCATCTGCGTCTGGCTTGCAGATGAGATAGGGAAATTAGTATGTATGATGAGTTACGGTGAAATCCACAGCATGGGGTAAGAGGTTTATTTTTACTTTAATATTAAGCTCTAAGAGACTATTACTACTGGAAATTCTGTAATATTACAGCACTAAGGCTTTTGTTTGGTTAAGATAGTCTCCAATTTGGAATCAAACTAAGAGGTACATAAGGTATTAACTGATGTTTAGATTTGTTTCAGAGTTGAAAGAAGGTTAATGAGATGCAGAGTGAGGATTTGTGTGTTATTAGTACTAGTTCATTTTTAAAGGCCCCCAATAAAAAATCAAAAGGAGAGTTTTGTGAATTTTAGTCTTTGATTACAGGTCTAAATCTATATCCTGTTATCAACAAAAAAATCACTTTTAACAGATATAAGCCTTTAAAATATATTATTTGTCTTCCAGAAAAATGAGCCAAAAATATGGAAGAGGATTAGGGCCAAGCAATAATAATAATTTAAAAAGAAATAAATAAAACTATCTCGATATTAAAGTCGTTAAATTTTGAGAAAAAACACACTCATGTCATGTTAATTTCATCTCGTTGGACAGTGTTGTTCAGCGCAGTGGCAGAGGTTGGAGAGTAATGCACTGGGGGGTAGCGTATGATGCGATCGACTGGGTTTAAGTCTGTCTTTTGCCAAACTCACTTTTCTTTCTTTTCTAATCACATATCACATCGGAAAAGTGGAAATCGATTGCTTAATGAATGTTTAATAATAATTTATTAATTAGGGGTAGGCAGGCTATAGGGAGGGCTTTGTTGTCCCAATAAGGCAGTATCTATTTAATAATTTTAATAAATAAAAACTCATATGCGCTGCCATTTCTTTAGCTCACCGAAAGTGGAAGAGCGCTACTTGTGTGAAGCGCGCTTCACGGCTCATTATTATTTGACTGGTCTCGATCAGGCGACCACTAAACAGCGCTGTGAGAAGCGTAGTTATCTCTTTTCTATGTTGCATTTCTGTTAGAAACTATGGCTGTCAATACAATAAAATAACCATGATTAATCTCACAAATTTGGAGAGCAGAATAATATGGCAATAATATAAAATGTATTCAAAATGGTGGTGATTAACATATTTAATTAATATTTTAAGTTAAGTTTGACAGCTCTAACTAACAAATATGTTTTGTAAAGAACTTTTTTTCTTTCTCTCTCAAATTTTCTGCAGCCTCCCAAACATCCCCCTGTGGACCCCCGTGGATCACTGAACCCCTGCAATAGAAAACATGGCAGCCGGAAAGAAAACGGCACTTGTCAAACGATTTCATGCAGTCTTAAAGTTGCATTCGTATATCAATGGTGTTCACAAATTCATGAATATAATTTAGCAAAGAATAGGGCAACATTACACCAGCCATGTCTTGGGGTACTAAGGGAGTTATGATGAAAAGATGCATTCATTTATCATTTAGGCTTTAACTGACCGATAGAAACAGGACGTTGGTTTTACGAGGCCTCATTCATTTATATGGCAGACATACCGACATCTCAGTGTGCAGTGCGCAAATAACCTCCCTCTCACAGTAAGATTTACTGAAGAACATGCAGAAGCCATGAGAAACAAATCAACACGACCAGAATCAAAGTGATGATAAGTTAGCCCACGGGCAATGGGGTGCTGATGGCAGAGAGTGTTGTAGGGAGGAAAGAAAGAGAGCTGGAGCGTCAGCGGTCCATAGAACGGCGGTGCTGAAAAAGACCTTATTTGATAGTGAATGAGCTGTTCGATATGGAATTGAATTAGAGTAAATTGGAGTCTCAGAGACAGAGGCACTCACAGAGAGAGGGTAAATGACATTGAAAGGGGGAATAAAGGGATAGGAGGAAACATGAAAAGGTATTCTAAGTGAATTTGAGCTGTACAGGAGAGAGATGGAAGAGATGGAAGATGAACATGGTTGGTCTTTGAGGTGTTGGGGAGGTGCTGCGTTGGTTACCAGTAGTAACGGTATCATGTTGTGACTGTAATGAGACTTGACTAGCGGTTGCTGAGAGAGTCTGTAATTACAGTCGGAGTTAGCTCTTAGCCCATCAGTTTCCAGTAACACCCCAAATCTCTCTTTATATCTCGCTCCCTTCTGCTTTGCATCTTTTAATGAAGTTTAAGGTTATTTGGTTTCATTTTATGTGTTTCATCATATGTTATATGCTCTTTGACAAATTAGAAGCTCAGCGTAAAGGAACAGTTCATTAAAAAATGTTTTATAATTTATGGTAACTTTACAATAAGGTTTCATTGATTAACATTAATGCATTCCTTAACATGCATGAACTAACTATAAGCAATATACATTTACAGAATTTTTTTACCTTTGTTAATGTTAGTTAATAGTATAAATTAGTTTATTGTTTCTTCATGTTAGTTCACTGTGTATCAAAACTGTGTTAACAGATATAAAAATATTGTCACACTTTATTTTAATGTTCAATTCTCGCTATTAACAAGTCATTAAAAAGCCATTAATTCTCATATCCAAGCCATCCCCTTTTTGAACTTTTGCCATCTGGCCAGCGCTTCAGAGCCGCAAATACCAGGACAGCCAGGCACAAGAACAGTTTCTTCCCCCAGGCAATCTACCTTATGAACAATTAAATGTTCATCCCATTGTGCAATAAAGATATGTGCAATAACCTTATATATATATTTGTTACCACCTACATCCTACATCCCTGCATCTCACTCTATTCTATTCCTATTCTATCATCTATAGCACAACTGTACATACAATATATATTTTTTCAATTTATTTCTTCTATTTTTGTCTATTTATATTTACATATGTGTGCATTTTTATTCTCATCTTATTTGCATTGTCTGTGTGTTGTTGTTGTTGTCTCTGTGTACTGAAAGCTTGTGACACTAAAACAAATTCCTTGTATGCGCAAGCATACTTGGCAATAAAGCTCTTTCTGATTCTGATTCTGATTAACAATGACTTTTACCTCAATAAACTCCTAATTTGCTGCTTATTAATAGTTAGCAAGGTAGTTCTTACATATGTATGGTCATGCAGAATATGTGCTTTATAAGTACTTATAAACAGTCAATGTGTTAATAATATGCATGCTAATAAGCAAGTTGTTAATAGTGAGAACGGGTCCCTTTACTAAAGTGTTACAAAAAATATATATTAGTAAATGTAGAAATCAACATTAACTAAGATTAATAAATGCTGTAGAAGTATTGTTCATGTCAGCTAATGTTAACAAATTAAACTTACCTAATTTACTTACGTTATGTCCTCCCAAAACCATATGATGTTCTTCCTTCTAGGGAATACAAAAGAAGAAGTTTTGAAGAATGTTCAGGCTGTTCTTTTCAATACAATGAAAGTTGATGGTGACCAGGGGGTGTCAAGCTCCAAAAAGCACAATAATACCATAAAATGTCACAAAAACAAAAACAATATGCACTGAAAATCTTGCTTGATAGATGTGGACATCATTCACTTTCATTGTATGGAAAAAACAGCTTGGACATTATGCATGAACATCTTTTGTGAAGAAAGTTGTATGGATTTAAAAAAAACAGGAAGGCGAGTGAATTTTATTTTTCAGTAAACTATCTCTTTAAATGTCTGCCGCCTATCTGAAGACCGAATTATTTCTCTTGGTTTTGGGGTTTTCTGTTATTTTCTGTAAAAAAGTAAATTAAATTGCTGTCAGCAGTGATTTAGTAAGCTAACACCAGCCTTTAGTCAAGCTAATTACCCCAAATAGTTTATGCCCGTAGATGTTAACAGCATTCACTATACATGCAAATAAGAAAAAAAAATCACTGGACCAAAACTGAGGAATATGACCAGTGACGACAAGTAAAAGACTGCCATTTGGAAATAATTTTAATTCCCTGTTCACATAGAGTGCACAAATGACCCGTAGGCCCATGACTCACTCTAGTCAGTGATATCTGAAATCACAAACTGTGAAAGACACATGCCTTACGCCCATATGCTCAGCAAGCCTCTCCTCTGCTTTAAAACGTAGTGATTTCATTTCACTAGTGCTTTGGAAAGCATGGCCACTGCCAAAATTATGATCTCCCGAGGAGATGATATATAACCTATAACTCAAGCCTAGAAAGTGAAGGCTACTCTCTGTGGGCCTAGTTATTCACAAGGCATTTAATTTGGCCTGCATTTCATGGTCATTTGAACAGACTCTCCATTTTTCCTCCTCTTTCTTTCTGGCAAAAGCTTTTGTTGTACACCCCACACCCCCTCTATTGGAAGCAAAAGCTTGGCATCATTTGGAGCCAAAGTGTGCTACCAAGCTAATAAAAAGAATCAAGGTCTTTCAAACAATTGCCTTTCAGAAAATGTG
>NW_015505184.1:3207723-3225028 GCF_001515645.1 Sinocyclocheilus grahami
GGGTTGGTGGCTATGTTTGTGTGAAAGAAAAGGAGAGAGAAACAGAAGAACTGGCATTTAAAAACAGCCAATATTGAACATATGAGGTGATCTGTTTACTTATCCATTTATTTTGTTTTATTTTGGTCTATCGCTTCCTCTTGCAACTATTTGTGATTATTCTTCAATTACGGAGTCATTTATTTTTATTCGTTTTGTTTCTCTGATTCTAGAAGCAATTTTTTCACAGAGTGCAGTTTCTGCTGTGTTATCTATTGGTTTTGTTTTTCGTGTTTCTCATATCTCGCTGCACTAATGGGGTCATCTGTGATGCATTTAATTATTGTTCCCACGATAAATCTAGCATCGCACGCCAGATGTTTCCTGCGGAGAGATGGCATCAAAACCAGGACAGAGACAAAAAATGATGACGCACACTTTCCCAACATTTCCCAAATCGCTCTTTAATTTTGTATTGTGCACAAACAATGTTGTGTGCACATGTTCAGTGGAAGTCAGGCACAAAGAGAATGTAATACACATATACGCACATATACAGGAATGTACACAGCGGTGAAACGTCTGACTGACAGCTGTCTGTCGTGCTGTCCAGCGAGTGAGAGGACCAGATTATAACCAGCTTATATAAGCATGATGATCCTGTAATATTTCCCCCTCATATTCCACCTGATCAAAGCCGAGGCTTCTCATTAAGCCAAAACCCTGCTTTCCATTTTCTTTCCATGTGTTCGGTGCTCGTATTCGTATACTGTACCTCAAGAGTTTAATTATGAATGTGGCAGGGGAGAGGAAAATAGTTTTGTAATTGACAGGGTCTGGAAATACATATCGCAACCTTGAGGAAAAAAATTGACAGATGTGAGAGAGGATCATGTGCTGGGCGTAAGCAGTTTAGGGTAACCGGCTCTCTGAATTAAGACATCTGGTGGGACAGTGGGGATGTAGACTGTAAAAAAGAAAAAAAGAAAAAAGAAGAAGGAATAAACAATATATTAAGCCTCGTGTTTTGTTTGAGTTCTGAAAAACCCCACTGCCCTTTTAATATAAAAAAAAATGCATTTCAAAACATGCATAACATAAGTGTCTTATTGATATATTATTATGAGAATGTAATTTCAACATGATAAGCTACAAAATTAGAAAATATTTCATATTTTATGTTTGGAGTCTCAGATACTAAAACATGAAGTATGAGGGTGATATAAAGTAGAGGGAGCTTCAATATAATCAGCCTACTGGGTTTTGTTATTATTGTTATTATTATTACAATTACATTATTATGGCTGGGTATTAATAATGATTTCCCAGTTCAATTCAAATTCATAAGCTCTCAGTTTGATTCGATTCCGATTTAGGATAGAATAATATTATTATCTTACATATGAAAGAAATTATCTGTCAGCTAATGCTTTAAGTTATGGAAACATCTAGCTTTGTACATTAAGAAAAACAATATTTTAATTAAAAAAATTAAAGATTATTCAGTTTGCAATTGATATGACTTGTAATGTTTGCAATTAAATATTATTTAATTATAAAATTATAAAATAATAAATACTTTAGCTATAAACTTCCATAGACAAGTGTAGAATTAATTAATTTATTTATTTATTTATTTATTTATTTATGATTGATTGATTGATTCATTCATTCATTCAGTCAGTCATTCATTCATTCAAAGAACCAGCTCAAAAGAGTCATTTATTCATGAATCAGACTGCAATGGTTACACTATATGTTTTAAATTCACTAAAAAGAGCCAGTTCAAAAGTCATTTATTCGTAAATTGAACTACGCTAGTCATTCTATGTTTCTGTGAGCAATAGAAAGACGTGTTTTCTTGCCATTATGATACACAGCAATTTAATTGAAACATGATTTTATTTTGTATTTGGGCTTTAGATTCAGCAGCACAGGTGCCCCACAATCAGTGTTATTTTAGTATCATTGAGATACTATAATAGTTTTTATTAATATAGTTTAAATTGTTATATACAATTTTTATTTCTCTTAATTTCTATGAATATTGGCCTGTCAGATTCACCGTCAGCAATCACTTTGTCTTGAACCTGTTCTAATCATAGGAGAGAATGTTAAATTAGAAGTAAAGCTGACACGATAACAACAACAATAACAACAGCATCTGTCAATAAAGCAGGGAGGCCTCAGAGGTTCCCTAGAGCTGAGGAAAAGGGGTGCAAATGAGTGCCGTTCCAGAGGGAACCCTCCATTCGGGAGCTCGCGCAACTTATTAATGCAAACATCTTGTCTCACACAGCGTTTTAAATGTCACAGTCAATTTAAAGCAGGAGTGAGAGGCAGAATTCATTTCATCCCTATGCTTCACCAAGACCCCTGAGCCAAACCCTAGTGTTTGCACACATATCTGTCTCCACTAAACGACAGGAGACAGCTGACGTGCTCGGCAGAATGTATCTATGCCTCTCGTGTACAGACCGTAATGGCTCGGGCTGAGACAGGTTTCTTAACACCACCTCATCCGCCCCAACGAAACCCCCCACCCAAAAGCAGCAGCACTGATCAATTCTGCTTATACTTCTCCTTCTACATTGTTACCAGGCCTAACCGCATTCAAGGTTGTGTGAGGAAATGGACTTTTGCGGTGCTGTTTTCTTGGGTGGAGGAGAACGGACAGACCTCACCTGTGGTTCTGGGCCACTGGTGCATACTGTGGATAATGGCACAATGTGCATGACTGGAACAATGGGATCAGACAGGTGAGAGCATGAGCCGACAGAAGGAAGTGTGATAATTCTCTCTCTCGTTCACTTTCACTCTGTCTCCAGCTATGACGCATCCTCTCTCCCTCTTTCTCTCGCACACACTTTTCCTTTGCATGTAGGTCAGTGTCTCGTCTTCAGGAATTTGATATTTCCTGGGTAATGGATTATGGCTTAAATTGGGCCGGAAAGATCGGGAATAGTGTGCCAGAACCTTAGATTTAATTTGTTTGTTAATCCATTCCATTTCCCATATGCTCCTGCACAGTTTTTGTGGATTCAGTCTTGCTCCATTTAGTGTGTGTATTCGGTCAGAACCACCTTTAAAGTTTACTACATTAAGCATTATGTTCCCTTCAAATCAGTAACTCTGAAAGAGATGAGATTATCACCCAGACACAGTTCTGTACTCTACAGCAGCATGGGTATTGTGCTCCTCTCTAAAACCCCATTCATAGCGCCAACGTCTTTGTCTCTGCATGTCACTGGTCGCTGTACCGGCTGGTCACTTGTAGGCATTCTTAGTACTGGTTGCCCTAGAAACAGTTAGGGACATCAACCACACTAATCTGATACAGGATCTCAAGTATGTTATTTTTCTTATTCAATTAGCCAATGTGAGCTTTATTTTCTTCACGTGTATTGCATCAAATTTGCCTTTTCATAAATGTAGATTTCTTTTGTTGCTGCATACCCCAACATCTTTTCACCAATGGTCACTGTCGCTTGTGTCATTGCATCTCGCCAAGTGTCATTGAAAATTAATGAGGTAAGGTCACTTTGTCTTCGACTGGCTGCCTTATTTGTTTATTTTAGTATTGATTGGTTTATTGATTTATTATTTTACACTACTATTCATAAGTTTGGGGTTGGACATTTTTTTTTATGTTTTCAAAAGAAAGCTCTTATACTGACTAAGGTTGCATTTTATTTGATAAAAAATTGTAAAAACTGTAATATTGTGAAATATTATTACAATTTAAGATAACTGTGTTCTATTTTGTATATATTTAAAAATTAGTCTTCAGTGTCACATGATCCTTCACAATTTGTTCTAATATGCGGATTAGCTGCTCAAAAAAAACTTTTTTATGATGTTGAAAACAGTTGTGCTGCTTAATAATTTAGATCCAATTTAATTAGATCCAAATTGCAGTTTCACTGCAGCTTCAAAAGGCTCTTCACGATCCCAGCTGAGGAATAAGGGTCTTATCTAGGGAAATGATTGGTCATTTTCAAAAAATAAATAAATTATATACTTTTTTTTATATACTCATTTATATACTTTTAACGACAAATGCTTGTCTTGCACTAGCTCTGCAATGTGTATGTGCAACTTCACGCATTACGTAAACACGTTGTAAAAGTCACACATTGTTAGTTCTTCGTCTGTGTACTTTGGTTAAAAAAGGTATAGGTTAGGGCGAAAAACTTCATCTCATTTTCTCCTCCAAATTCAAAATTGTCCAACTTTTTTTGTAAAGGCCGATTGACTTTCTTTGAACGTTCGCTTTATAAACACTGGATCGGTACTTCCACCTACGTCATGCATGACCTTTCCAACGTGACAATATAATATATATATATATATTTTTTTTTTTAAGAAAATAACAATTTTTTCACTAGATAAGAATCTTATTATCGTGGGGATCGTGTAGAGCCCTTCGAAGCTGCATTGAAACTGCAATTTGGACCATCAACCTATTGAAGTCCACTATATGGAGAAAAATCATGGAATATTTTCCTCGAGTACCTTAAT
This sequence comes from Sinocyclocheilus grahami, assembly GCF_001515645.1. Classification (NCBI taxonomy): domain Eukaryota; kingdom Metazoa; phylum Chordata; class Actinopteri; order Cypriniformes; family Cyprinidae; genus Sinocyclocheilus; species Sinocyclocheilus grahami. Next base: position 3,212,224 of record NW_015505184.1, read on the forward strand.
TTATTTTCGACTGAAGAAAGAAATACATCTTGGATGTCATGGAGGTGAGTAAATTTTTTCTGGAAGTGAACTCATTTCTTTGTAATCAGGTGTTCAATTTAGTAACTTGGGTAACAAAGCTTGGTGACTCAGAGATAAAAATGATGTTTACTTGAAGAAAAGAAAAAATGGAACCCACAGATAACTTTTACAATAACATGTAAAGATGCTTTAAATATGATTTCACATTATTTGCACAACAGAATGATTAATTCATCTCTAATTAAGGCTCCCAAGGTTCACCTCATTAAGTAACTACATAAATACGCCACCTTTCCTTGTAGGTAGTTAGAGCATGCTACAACAGCTCAGGCAGCTGTTATCCATGCAACAGTGGCAGCAGCTACTTTCAGCAATTAAGCCACTATGGTGACTGTAATCCAAGAAGAGACATGAAGAAATGTGAGAGAAAGAAAAAAATCCAATCAACGTGCAATTTAGCACTTAGCTCCTCAGTGGTTTATCATCATTTCATCAGAATTATCACCCTTTTACCATGCCTGATATGAGAGTAGATTTGTGTTGGGGATGTCATTGTTGCAACTGTAGCTCCACAAATGACGAGCAGATAAGTGGAGGTTGGGAGGACATGTTCTCTGAGACCGTGTGTCAGAACCTGCTTTGTGCGCAGCTTTATCAGCCACAATGTGATCCCTCTGGCAAGAGAAGACACACAATCACAGAGTACTGACAGTTCAATTTCACACTTCATTATTGGGCTGCAGAGTGGTTGGAGTCACTCAGAGAACTAGCATTGTTTTGCTTCAGTTCTGTGATGCTGTTCATTTTTCTCTCTAAATTGATCTGGAACACAATATTATCCACAAGGCTTTGAAGAATCTATTCCAAAAATAGAGCGCCTGTGCTTTTATTTACGGTATATGCTTTGAATGTACACCTCTGGCGTAGATGAGGCAGAGAGGGCTGGTTCTGCTCACTTGCTAACACAAGCTAATATGTTATGTGTCGATAGTTTTTGAAAAGGTCAAATCAGGGGATACACATTTTAAAAAGATTCTGCGATTGCTAGAACACAATGGTGAAATGCTGTTACATTTTGTGGCCACACTCCCATTCTATTTTAATATTTATATTACAGTAATGGTATCCTATATATGAGCAATATCACTCTCGTACTCGAGTGATACTGGCTCTATATCAGCATGGCTGTGATTAGGCCAGAGGCACAAGGCCGCAGGCAATCACAGCCGCTGATATAGAGCCAGTATCGCTCGAGTACGAGAGTGATATTGCGTTTATACAACAGTTCGACGGAACATGTGTGTAATTAAACAAGAAACAACGGAGTGCATAATAAACCCCTCTTTTGTGCAGAACTACTTCCTTCCGCCACGGATTCAAAGCTCAAGTTGACAGTTAAACATACGTCACTTTTAGAATTCATATCAAGGGCATGTGCTGCTTCAGGTAGGTTAGTAGTGAGAAATAATGAGGTTATAAGAGAGAAACAATGCGGCAAGACGTGCATCCAAATGAGAGAAAGAGAGAGAGAGACCGCAAAGCTAGACGTTTCTTCTTATATTAACTAATGTACTCTACGATTAGCTCAGTCAATAATTTTTAAAAAACATAGACCTGGCTAGAACAAGCAGAGTGATACAAAATTGTGAAAGGATGTTCCTGTAGCGATACCAGTACAATATCTCACGGTTCTCAACCAATCAGATTTGAGAACCAGAACGAACTGTTGTATAAATATATACACAAGTATTGTAATGTTTGAAGCGAATGTCATAACAAATGGCAGTAGACCAGGAAGATTTTAAAATGAGTGATTCATAAATCCAAGATCTTACCTTCATGCTGTGGATGTACTGATATGAATTTGTGCTCATGAAATTCTAAGACGACTGTCACGAATCCGGTTCATGAACTTTCCAATTCATTGACTCTCGCACTACACACTGTTGCACATCACCCCGGACTACATTTCCCATCATGCCTTGCGCATTTAAATTTATGTAAAGCAAAGTCAGTACAGGAGAGAAAAATTTGAACCGTTGAGCAATGAATGTGGGTGTTCAAATTTGAACCATATAAACAAAGAAATATTATTGAATTGTTGATGCACACGGTATCAATATATGCTAGTAATATAAAGTAATGTTTAAATACAGTAAAAACTGCAATATTGTGAAAAATTGTTACAGTTTAATATAATGTTTCTACTGTTATATACGCATTTTAAAATGTAATTTATTCCTGTGATGGCAATGCTGAATTTTCTACAGCTATTACTCCAGCTTCAGTGTCATATGATCCTCATTCTAATATGCGATTTGCTGTTCAAAATGCATTTCTTATTATTATCAGTGTGAAAAACAGCTGCTTAGTATTTTAGTAGAAACAGTGATGCATTTTGTCAGGATTTTTTGATGAATACAAAGTTAAAAAGAACATAATTTATTTTATATAGAATATTTAACATTATCAGAGCCGGCCCAAGGCATAAGCAAACTAAGCGGCTGCTTAGGGCCCCCGTGGCCACTAGGGGGCCCCCAAGAGTACAAGAAATTACAGCTTGATTTTTTATTTTATTTTTATTTAAAAAAAATTTGTGATAAAGTGTCAATGGACAATGGTAACGTACAAAAACACAATATTAAATAATTAAATAATCTATACATATCATCTTATTATTTCCGCAGCGACGCATCATGCCCAAATCAGATCAGAATCAGATCAAAGGTGTTTCTCTGAACTAATTGTTTTCACAAGTTTACGGAGTTCTACTCGCTCACTGATCTTCCCGTTATAACAAGTAAATAATGTTTCTCACATAATTCATTTAAAATTTGGAGAAAAGTTTTGTTTGTCCACGTATACTGTTTCAGGAACGACAAACGCAAATGTAAAAATATTACGCGAGTGAATCAACTAAATTGTTCGGCGAGTCATTGCTATGATCGACAGTGATAAATATTGTAGCAATGGACGGAATGAACTATCTGACAAGCCAATGTCAAAATAGAGCTGTGCATTAAGGGATACAGAGTAAATTAAGAGTAACAAACCTACAGCAGAGTCTGTGGTGGCTGAATACATTTAGCAGCTTCTACAGTTAAAGATAAAATACTTAATGCATTATTATTTAATTATTAGACCATTACTAATTACATTTTTTATTCATACTTTAATACAAAAATTTGGCATAATAGTCATTTTATAATAAATCCGTAAGTAAGACGTGACAAAAACTAGGTAGTGGAAAACTTGAGCGATCCTCTTCTGCCATCTACTGGTTATAATGGTAATTTTATGTAATTTTCATCTTAAAAGTCCTTGTTTTCCATCAGGAGACACATTTCTGGCAATTTTTGTATCTTTATGAATGAAAAGTGAATCTTTAAAGTGAATTTTACTGCACAACTGTAGAGTTTAAAAAAATAATGTAGGCTTTGAAATATTTTAAGTGTTTAAAAATATTCACTATAGAGGAACCGTGGGTAAAGGGCAGTGTGTAATTTTTTATTTTTATTTTTTTGCGTCTGTGTGTGTGTGTGTGTGTGTGTGTGTTTTAAATATTCATGTATCTCACTCCAGTCAGGCAACTAATTTTGGCAATCCTGATATATTATAATATAACATTTTACTTAGCTAGTTTTAGATTAAAGTTTTTGTCCTCTGTGTAAAAATAACTTTCCTGGGTATATATTTTTGTAATAAAACAATTCTGTTTCATAAAATTGGTACTGATAATAGCTTAACATTATTTAACTTAGCCTACCTTTGGGGTCTTGCTATTATATTCCAATATTATTCACTATAGAGGAACCGTGGGTAAAGGGCAGTGTGTAATTTTTTATTTTTATTTTTTTGCGTCTGTGTGTGTGTGTGTGTGTGTGTGTGTGTGTTTTAAATATTCATGTATCTCACTCCAGTCAGGCAACTAATTTTGGCAATCCTGATATATTATAATATAACATTTTACTTAGCTAGTTTTAGATTAAAGTTTTTGTCCTCTGTGTAAAAATAACTTTCCTGGGTATATATTTTTGTAATAAAACAATTCTGTTTCATAAAATTGGTACTGATAATAGCTTAACATTATTTAACTTAGCCTACCTTTGGGGTCTTGCTATTATATTCCAATATCATTATGCCTCCGTTAGCTAGTTATAGATTAAGAGTTGTTGTTTTTTATGTACAGGTGGCTTGCTGCAGTGTATAATAATTTATATTGTTAAAATAACGTTCTGTTCTGTAAATGCATTGTCTGCTGGTTTATTTAGCTACTTTTCAGTACACCACAGTATGCCAGTTGGTACTGTAGAACTTTGAATGTTAAAGTGCAAATTAACACCAGACCACTGTTAATGTGAGGTTGCTACTGTTATAATTAAAAATCATAGAAGGGTAAAAACATTAGTATGATGTAAGCAGCACAGCTACAACAAATAAAATTGATAATGGGTGTGTTAGATTAATAGTGTGCGAATAATCAAGCATTGACAATAATCAGTCATATTGGCGGCACCGAGGGGCCCCCAAGGAAAATTCTGCTTAGGGCTCCATAACGGCTTGGGCCGGCCCTGAACATTATAAATTAACATTAAAAAGAGCCATTTGTTATTGTCTCCCTGCTAAATAAACAATTCATTGGTCACACTTTATTTTAAGGTCCGATTCTCGCTATTAGAAAACCATAACTACGACTTTTACCTCAATAAACTCCTAATTTGCTGCTTGTTAATAGTTAGTAAGGTAGTTGTTGAGTTTAGGTGTTGGGTAGGATTAGGGATGTAAAATATGTGCTTTATAAGTTCAAATAAACTGCAAATATGTTAATAACATGCATGCTAATAAGCAACTAGTTAATAGTGCGAATTGGTCCCTATACTGAAGTGTAATATATTTTAAGTGCAATTAATTTATAAAAAAAAAAAAACAGTAGTGTATATGTTAATATTTCTCAATTTTAAACATAAAAAGTATGTTATTTTGCCTCTTTAAACCTCTAAAACACTTGAGTTCAATTCATAAATACTGTAGTGAGACTTTATTTTACATCACCACCCATAAATGGCAGTCAGAAACAGATATCAGCAGATGTTACAAAGTGGTGTGAAGAAATCAAACCTCAGATGTCTTACATTTTTAATGTTTACATGTCTTTTTCCATCTTAGGCGGTTTCTGCTATCTTTTGCATGTAATGAAAGGCCTACATCTCACAATCCCCTCTCGCCTTTTTCAGGCCCTAAAGTCTTTTCAGAGAGGCACATGAGAGTGATTGTCTGCAGTGTGGTAACTGGTCCTAAACTAGTGCTCATTTGTAGGATGGCTGGCTCAGCATTGCTGATCACACTCTCCCTAATTAGCAGAGCCACGCGGAAACTGTGGACTTTCTTCGTATTTTCCGCGGTGATTTGGGGGGGGGGGGGGGTGGTCTGTGGGATGTATTTAAACACGGTAAAATCTGTTAAACAGCTGAGAGTATTAGACAATTTTTGCTAGCTGCAAGCATAATCAAATTAGCCAAAATCTTTCATAAACAAACAGGGATGTGTAGAACTTTGTGAATGCTGGCTTTCCACATCTACAGATATATCTGTGGAGTTTTGCATGCTCACATTCCTGCGGGCCTGCTAATGAGGTACCAATCAAATGAGAAATCCTTCAAACGGAATCAGAGCAAGTAAAATCAGACCATAACATGAAATTTAAATTATTTTAATTTCAGTGCAGAGTTTCTTAAATTGAGCTCACTGGTCATCTAGTGATGCTGGTCTTTTATTTAATGAGGTCTTGAGGATTTACATCTAATTCAAACCACAGGTGTCATTTCACTGGATAACTAGTGATGCCATCACAATAATCATACTAATTATGCTGACTATGTGTTGGAAATACGTTTCAATTTAACCTGACTTGACTCTCCATATCTACAAAAATACACTACTGTTCAAACGTTTGGGGTCAGTAAGATACATATATTTTTTTAAAGAAATTAATACTTTTATTCAGCAATGAAACATTAAGCTGACCAAAAGTGAAAAACAGTAAAGGCATTTATAATGTTAGACAAGATTTCGGTAACACTTTATTTTAAGGACCTATTCTTGCTATTAACTAGTTGCTTATTAGCATGCATATTACTAGCATACTGGCTGTTAAATACTAATATAAACCAAATATGAATGCCTTATTCTGTATGACCATATTTTATATGCCTTAACCCTTCTCACACCTAACCTTAACACCTATTAATAACTAATAAGCACCAAATTAGGAGTTTATTGAGGAAAAAAGTCATAGTTAATAGTAAATATGTGTTCCCTATTCTAAAGTGTTACCAAGATATCTATTTCAAATAAATGCTTCATAAAGAATCTTGAAAAAAAAAAGTATCACAGTTTTCACAAAAATATTAAACAGCACAACTTCTTGCATGAAACATTGAGCTGACCAAAAGTGAAAAACAGTAAAGGCATTTATAATGTTAGACAAGATTTCGGTAACACTTTATTTTAAGGACCTATTCTTGCTATTAACTAGTTGCTTATTAGCATGCATATTACTAGCATACTGGCTGTTAAATACTAATATAAACCAAATATGAATGCCTTATTCTGTATGACCATATTTTATATGCCTTAACCCTTCTCACACCTAACCTTAACACCTATTAATAACTAATAAGCACCAAATTAGGAGTTTATTGAGGAAAAAAGTCATAGTTAATAGTAAATATGTGTTCCCTATTCTAAAGTGTTACCAAGATATCTATTTCAAATAAATGCTTCATAAAGAATCTTGAAAAAAAAAAGTATCACAGTTTTCACAAAAATATTAAACAGCACAACTTCTTGCAGTTTTCAACAACAAGAAAATACTTATTAACTGTTATGTAATAATATTTGGCAATATTTTTGTATTTACTGTATTTTGATCAAAATAAATTCAGCCCTGGTGAGCATAAAATACTTATTGCAAAAACATTTTTAAAAATCTTACAGACCACAAAATTGGTAAAATTGACTGTATATATATTTTTTTTAAATTTATTTATTTATATATATATATACAGTGTGTGTGTGTGTATATATAGTGTATATATATATATATATATATATATATATATATATATATATATATATATATATATATATATATATATATATCTACGTATATATGCACACACACACACACACACACACACAGACATACTGTATATATACATTGCTGAATGGATTTTAAAAGAGTTTTACCATTTCTTCATATATTTTTGTGCCTAGTTTTGTTATACATAGTTTCAATATATTCATATTGTCCATTTTGATTAGAATTTTTTGTGTGTGTGTGTGTGTGTGTTTTGTTTTCCAGTTTACTTCCTCCACCTATGCTATTTACAAAATATATTTAGCATATGTCTGAAAAAAATATATATTTTTTTTCCCTATACAGGTTATAATAATGAGAAATAAAGGAAAATATAGCCACTAAAGACTAAGTCACACTAGCTCAAAATCCTCCTTCAGTGTAGCAATATGTGCCTAATACAGTTCAAGGAACAGAAAATAAACGAATTAGCTAAAGCTACTGTTCCTCTTAAGAGATTTCATCTAACATTTTATTAATGCTCATCTTTGTACAACTTTAATGTGTTTTAGATATGAGACGTGTGCTACAAATTGCATGGGCAAGTGTGGTTAGTTTGTATAAAAGCATTACTGCTGAAGGTCTATAGTCAGAGGAAGCTGCTGAAGTGCTGTGGCAAAAGAATTGCAGGGTCGAGTGCACTCTCCAACCAAAGGTTGCACCAAAGTTAATTACCGTAGACTGAAGTTATTTTGTGTTCCCCATGGGATTTCCTCGGTGCAAAAATAAAACAGTAACTTGTGAATTCATGCCATTTCCTGAAGCCTTCCACCTCATTTTAAAAAAAGGGCCAACATCCATTGAATGTTACCATAGGTTTCAAGCAGTCCCTGCTCCTGCTTATTGTAGCCCTATACCTGGACACTATTTTTTGACTAATCCTTTCATTATGTTCTCTTTAGTCAAGACAAAGGCTCTGTGGGTCATCACCTCTTGGCTCTTTTAAACCTCAGACCTGGTCCTTACCAGTTGGAAAAAGCAGATTCTGGGCCACTTTAAAAAAAAGAGGATTACGTCCATTGGCTTTGTAAACCACCAACACCTGAAAAGGCCTTTAAACGGACCACACTCTGGCTAAAGATTTTCTCATTTTTGCCTTGTTAATTTGAAGATGGATTTAAACATACCTCTTGGATTAATCGACTGAACAGTCTCTAAAGCTTTAAAAATGCCAAGTGCTTAAGGGTAGTCTTCAGACAGCCGGAACCGCACAAGTGTGAAAAGTGATTTTCCTGAGGGACGGAACGGAAATATCCTTATTTGCATTTAGAGAATGCATCAACTTTATGAAATGTTTAGCAACTGTGAAGCAGCGCTTGTGTTGATGTCACAGCACAATTTGGCTTTTAATAGGACCAGAGGCTTAAGCGCGGCATTACATCTTTCCTTCCTCTTGAAATTGTCACTCCGTAATCCCTTGGCAAAGAGTAATGCAGCTAGATTAGTGGGCCAAACCCAGATTTCTGAGCGATCGTCAGAGGACCCACAAAGAGATCGCTGGACCGTCTAGCTCACAGTATATACGTCGCTCCGTGTTTTTTCCGTTTGAAAGCTACAGAATGCATGCCAACGCTATACTATATGAGAGCTGATGAAGACGAGGGCTGTGAAATGTGTTGATTTGTGTACAAAACACTTCAGGATTTAATAAGAGTGAACAGGCTCTGTCTATCTGGGCCAGCGAGGGGGGGCTGATTAATCCGTGGCTCCGTGCAGTATGAGGGATATTAAGAATGGACAGTTGAAAAGGACCTGTCTGAATACAATGAAAGTAGAGAGAACTGTTTTTATTTCACATGAAACAGCTTATACGGCTCAAAATATGATTGATTTGATTGCCTTCCGCCCTTCAAATGCTAATTTCCTCAACCCACATGAGATGCCTTTTCAGAATATAAACAAGATTAGATTAGCTCAACACCTCAGCAGAACATCTCATTCAAAATACTAACGTAATCGCCCCTTAATTCGCTTTTCAACAGCTTTTATCACCTTTCAGCATCTTTATCAATGCAAGACAATCAAGGGGTAATTGATGCTAATGTTACATACAAATCAAACATATTATTAAATGAACAATGAGAATCATTTTGACTGTCATCCCCACTAACTTGGCTGTTAATAGTCATTAGAATTGATTATATATTTATATTGCATTGTGATGTGTGTGAACGTCTCGTTTAGGCCAGTGTTTGTCTCTTTCGCTCTTGTTTCCCCATGACAGTAGCACTATAAATGCAACATGACAAAGTCTATTGAGAAGCACGTCTAATAAATTTCTCCCCCTGCTGTAGTGATGTTGCCCTGGGTCCTTGGGATCTGCTCTCTTGCTGAGGGTGGAAATCACATTCCAGTGGCGGAGACGGGTCAACCCCTGCGATTTTCCATGCTCAGCAAGAGCACTCGGGACTACTCTCTTAGGCCTCAATGACTCACATTTGAATCCTCAGGGAATAGATACTTTACAGCTCATCTCTTAACACACCATCCTTACAGGACATGCAAATAAGATGCCCTTGAAGTTTCCACATTCATTAAAAGAAATTCAGATATTTGCATTTGGAAACATGGAGATACAAAGACTCGGATGTGACAAGAAGTCATCAGCATAATTATGTATGTTATACAAACCGCCGTTTGCTCCGTGCACATTTTTTTTCTTTGAAATACTGAAGGCATTGCATGACATATCTGGGCTGCTTATTATTTTACATTGCGCCCATTGCTCCTTGACTCTGTCTTGGGTGGTATAAGGTATAAGCCTGCGCCAATATGCTGTTACTGATTTAAAGCGGATTATCGTTTGCTGTCCTAAGCCTCAGTGAAATCCTTTAAAATATTCATATTGGCAGACCTGGATTAGAAAACGAAACAACAGACCTCTTTTTTTTTTTTACCCTTGTAGATCGGCTATATGTATTTATATATTTTATTTATTTATTTATTTTTTAAATCTGCAAAACTCATACAAACACACTAGTTAGGATGAATCTCAGCTTCTTTACAATCAACTTAATGCTATTTTCATATTTAATAATACAATAGTCTCAAACTTGTCCATTGGGCAGAATCTGATATTTGTTTGTTTGTTTATTTATTTATTTATTTATCTCTCTGAGTATTATTGGTTTATCACTCAATAAAGCCTGTAAATCAGTTTTCACTCTGCGTTTGGGTTTGGCATTTAATTGTATCTATAGATTTCTTAAGGTTTGCTAAACAGTAACTTATGCCTCTGATGAGAGGTACACCGAAAACAAATGTTGTTGTATTTCCTTCTTGGAAAAAAAAAGTTCACTCAGAAACTGCAAATTTCACAGATAATTACAAAGATACAAGAAACATTGAAATAAAACAACATTTTGAAGTAGAAAGACATGTTTCAGTAATCTTTGTTTTATTTATAGCTTCGAAAAATCTTTTTTTGTTGTTTTTACAGTGTATATACACGTTTCATAATTCATGTATAATGACTAATTTATGCAAATGTGGATATTGTCACAGTCATAAAGGCAGAATTATTAAAATATTATATGGAGATATAGTATACTTTGTATGTTGACGGTGACCTTTTAGCTATATTAGTGCCGTCAATCGATAAAATTTTTTAACTAATTAATCACGCATTTTTTCTGAAATTAATTGATTAAAGTTTTGAAATATACTTTTACAGTATATTGCAATAATTTCATATTCAGTCTTCAAATTAATGTAGAAACAACATAACGACAGTATACTTTTAATATTTGTTTAATGGCATCTCTTTATAACTGAAGGCATGTATCACTGATGCCAACACTACACTACTCTCTAGGAAATAGTTCTCATTTTCCTAATATTTAACCATTGACTATAGCCATTTAACATTACAGTATAATTGAGCATAACTGTATATATGTATATATATTATGCTGTTAATATAATGAAATATCTGTGAATAAGACCCCTTGTCTAGCTGACAACAACAAACAAGACTGTACACATACACACATGCCATTTTGTAAGTTAACTTTATAAATGTGCCAATAACTTTGTATGGATAAAATTTACGGTTGTGAAACATTTGTCTCCTGATGGACAACAGTATCCAGCTAGGTCTTTTGCGTTTGAGACCCCTGATCTAATTCTTGATAGTGGTACTATTAAAGTAAACTGATTTGCCTTGCTGTCCATAATGGAGGGCTCAAGTGTTAAGTTTCCCCCACGGATTACATAATTTAATGTTCAGTAGAGATACAACAAAATAAAGGATGCCGGAGAACAGTTGTGACGGAAGTGAGCTGAGCAGATGTTTATATATCCTTATGACTGACAGGAGTAGAAAAACATGCTCCTCTCGAAATTTCGTTTAGAGCTCCATTAAATGCAAGAAGGCCAAGAACATAACATAATAGTTAAATAGCTTCTGATGTAGGTGGCCTGATGCATTTCCCTTTATTGTGGAGCCTAACTGTACAGCTGTTTCCATAACCAGAGAGCATCAGTAATTATTTTATCACTAGTCAGAAAAGTGCTAAAGCATCATAGTGCAAAAGAAGTCAGGCGGGGGTCTTGAGGGGTTTTTGATTCTCAGCAGAAAAATATATGGACGGTAAAACTTCAGTGAAATGGTAGGCTTCAATGCCCACAACAGCTACATGGGGTCAATAGATTTATGACACCAAGTCAGAGTCTTTGAAAAATGAACTAAAAAGCTTGTTCTCCATCTCACATAACATGTTCAGGATTCTGAAGCCTTTCAATAAAGGGATAGTTCACCCAAAAAAGAAAACCCTGTCATGTGGGCCTACTCATCCTCATGTTATTTCAAACCGTTCTTCAGTGGAACACAAAAGGAGATGTAAAAGTGACAGCTTCAGTCACCATCCACTTTCACTGTATGGAAAAAAAGATGAAAGTGAATGATGACTAAGGCTGTCGGTCCATAATATTCTGCCTATTCTGCATCTCATAATCTTGTACTGCAGTTATATCTGATCAAATGCACATCATTATTCTTTAGCTTGGGTTAAACAAATCAATTTTGCTTGGTTGGAACAGCAGCTACGCTAATTAAGCTATGTCTCTATTTGTTTCTCTGTTTCTGCCGATTTACACAAGCTTCAGTCTGGATCCAGAACACCTGAGAAGAGATGATGCCAACCCCTCAGATGATGCCAACCCTGAAACAACATACAGAACTACCACATTTTGCTATAAGTTTGACTGCAACATATAATAATTGCTGTAAATAGTGTTCATCGTCTGTTTGATTACGTCTTTAATTGATTTTTCCGTACATTTCTGCCATATGTACATTAACTGACATAGTCCCCATCGATAAGCTACCACTAAATATATTGTAGAAACAATATATTGTTTGGATTTTTTTGAAAACTGCCTCTGCCTTTTTCCTCCACTGCCAAAAATAGATCAATGATAACCTGAATCAAAGTAGAGAGTTAATAGTAGTGACCCAAATCTGAACAGACGCGACGATATCATATAACGCAGGCTTAATTTTCAAACTACTTTCGCATCCCTTAATGTTCATGATCCCTCTCAGTCACCGCGCTGCGAGTGACAGCCAATCAGCGGCTCTGTAGCTGACACCGCACGAGATTTGAGAGAGAGAGAGAGAGAGAGAGAGAGAGAGAGAGAGAGAGG
>NW_015505184.1:3225164-3254745 GCF_001515645.1 Sinocyclocheilus grahami
GAGGGGGGGGGGAGGGGGAGGGGGGGGAGGGGGGGGGGGGGGGGGGGGGGGGGGGGGTGATGCTGCGCACAGGGGAGGGGAGAAAGAGAGACAGGGAGTCCACACAGTACAGTGTCTTCACAGCGCTCAGCGGATACACATCGAAAGCAGGACTACTCTCGACTCCTCAGCATTGAGGTGAGTGGGGAAATTAACTAGACTTATCTAATGTTCGCGTTTAATTAAACAGAAATGCACTGCATATGCGTGCGCTACTTGACCCCTACAGACTGTGTGCTAATGCCGTAGATGGATGGATGCGCGGATGGATGATGCCTGGCAAAATTGGTCCGGGTACTTTTTTTAAACTATTAAGCTACATATAAGTGATGTTTACCATAGCAAAACATTTGTATGATGTTATTTCTACGTGTTTAATGTTTATGGTTCATGTAGGCAGCTTCCTGTTTTTCAGAGCGCGTAAGTTTTAAAAGGCTCGTTGTAATACTGCATACTTATTTTTGTTTTTAATGCTTAAGGTAATATTCGAGTTTAAAATGTTACTACTATTTCTTGAGGGAAGATGAAGTATTGTAGCTGCCGTTTAAGCTGCAAAACCTGCTGTGAAAATGTTTACATTTTTTGTTTCCATCTATCCATTTACCTTGCCACAATAATAGCTTTTTCGTGGTTTTCATCAGTGAATTATTTTAGTAAAAAGTGCACTGACCGCATCACTGCAGGTTGTGATTTGATGATTTTACTTCATGATTTAAGGTAGCAATTAAACTTAATTTTTCAGTTTTAGTGGGTTGAAATTTTATGCATTGTGCTCACTGTTCATCTGTTGTGTGGCATGTCAGAAAGCGATGTACTTAGTTATTTACATTTCAAGGCCTTTTTTTCAGAGATAACACTGAACAATAATTGTATTGTTCAGCATGTATATGCAACATCTATTTTTGTCAGTACTTATGTGACAGAGACTCTCTATGCTGCTTTGTTGAACCTTGTTACCATATTTTCACCGTATTTTAGTGTCAGGCCTGTTAAAACTGAGATGCAAACTTTAATATTTGTAAGATTTGCCTATACATAGATGTGGACATGAACTGACCAGATCCAGAAAATCAATGCAAGATAATATTTTTTTCTCTCCTTTGTTATGTTACAAAATGTAACAATATATATTAAATATATAAAAAAAATGACTAGACATCACTCTTTGTGAGTGCAGACCCTATAAAATTTTTTTAAGAAATTCCTTATCCAGTAATCAAGGATGACTGAAAAAGTAATGGAGAAGTCATGGAAATTCAATGATCAAAAGGTGTGGGAGCATGTTCAGACTGTAGCTCTGTTTGAGTCCTTTTATGTCAGGCACCTGTAGATTTCTGGGTGGATTGATTAAAGTTGTTCTACATTATGTAAATTATTCATAAATTCAGGACTTCTCCTTCAGAATTTATTCTGATGAAGAACCACAATAGTTGCAAGTATTTCTAAAATGGGAGATGGTATTTTAATTTGTCAATGTTATTATTTTGTCATACGAATACAAAACGATATTAATGTTTGTTCTTTCCAATCTTTGTGGCGATGCAGTTTTTAATCCTATAAATTGCTGGATTTGACACACTGTAATATATATTTTAGTCTTGCGAATATTGGTTGAGCAACTGTGGTCTTCAGTATATGGATTGTTTTGTAGTGTTCGGCTTGGACTTTGATTGGATTTTAGGCCATACACGTAACAAACAGTAGACCTCTTAGATATGATCCTTTTTGATAATGCTGATGTTAGGAATATTTTTTTCAGAAATGATAAAGAAACTGATAGATGGGTTTATTCAAATTGATGTTAGTTAATAGTATACTGGATGCAAATATATGACATTTTCAGTTATCCTTTTAAAGGAATAACACTTTATGTGGTTCTCTGTGGATGTATAATGGATTCTGAACAGTTGGGTGTTCACTTAAGACTCGAAGAACCCGGATACATAATTTCTAAAGGAAGATTTGACGCAAAACATGGATTTTCAACAGAAGGAAATGTAGCTGCCTACCACATACAGCATGTTTTGTTTTGTTTTTTCATTTTAAAACTTATCATTTAAATGTTAGCATATTGATAAATAATATGTCACCTAATAATCAAAGGGTTAGAAAATACTTGCAATTCTGTTTGGGTTCAGAATAGTTTGCCAAAGTCTACGTGATAGTGAGGCCACATGACCTTTGACTTGCTGAAATTCTTTGACAGCAAGCCACATCACAATTGAATGGAGAATAACGTGCTTGTTTGTTGTTGTTTTATCGCGGGCATTTTAATTAAATCTGAGAGTCTGTCTGAGAGGTTTTTTATTTATTTAAAAACACACACAAAAAAAAGCATTTTAGTGTCAGTTGTCATGTTGCTTTTAAACAAACAGATTTTAAAATATGATGTTTTAGCAAACAATAGACTTTCTCTTTTTATCAAAAGTTTCACACTTTGACAGTTTTAATAGTTTGAGAGTACTCAGATTGTGAGGATGCCTGCATGCAAATGTTTCAGTAGGCTCTGTATGATAATTAGATCAGAGCTATCTGTCACCTGACATGACAATGGCCCAGCAAAAGCTGTGTTTGCTCGCAGAAGATGAAGCACGATAACATTGATTAGCACATGCACGTGATTAATTTCACCCAAGAGTGATTTATGGAGCTCCATCTTGCTTTTACCTCAATAATGGAGCCCCTCATAAATATCGCCCAAAATTAAGCACTTTCAGACAACTGAACTGCAAAATAACATGATCAAGAAAAGTGCGACTGGAGTTTAAACCTATTTTTCCAAGATATGGGTAATTTGCTGTTCTGATGTGTAGAACACTTCCAAAATCAATAGAACAGTGTTTATCTACACCCGCTTTAGTCCAATACGAGGAGATTGATTTTCTTTACCAATTCATCGTCCGCTATCTGTTTTCAGTTTCCTGGCTTGTTCGTGTTCGTTCTTGTTGTTTACTAATTCGTACGGATGGGGATGGAGGGAGGCGAAAGTGTCTCCAGTGAATCTTTAAAAGGGCCCACAAAGGAAAATACGTTCTCCACGGTTTCTGTCTATGATAATAAGTTTACTTCTTAAAGCAGGGTGTTGTTATTTTCTTTCATCCACACGTCCCTATAGGAAATAGCCTTGGTATATGAAAGCTCTGGACATCCTCCATAGCATACTCCTCACATCGTGCACTGTGTAAAATGGCAGGGCAGATCACAGAGAGTTCGAGTTGGAGGGAATTTGGGGGGGAAAATAGCATTGATGATGAAAAACAAACTTGAAACAGAATTCGCTATGCACAATGAATATTTCTACCATTCAGGCTGGTGCTTTAGAATAAATAAGGATCGTTTGCTCTTTTTGTGCCGAGTGCAGTGTGAAATAAGAATGCTGATGACAGAGACACCGTGCTGGCAGTCCTGCCATGGCTGCGTTTATGTAAGATGATTTATTCAGTCAGCACATGACTGCTCTGACCTGTGACTCCCCTCCATCTTAATCACTGTGACCCTGGTGAATCAGGTAAACTTCAGTTCAACTTCAAGTCTTCTGAGCATGTACAGTTAGTCAAAAGTATGGGGTGCGGTTTGAATCAAACGTGCATATGGTTCCTTTAGTCATCGATGGTGGGATTTTAAAACATTTACTTTCATAAAAGATTCACTGTAAACAAATCTGTGAAATGGCAACATTTTATGTTATAGAGAAAAAAACTTAATAATAATATACTAACAACCACCTTCAGTTGGTAAAGAGAAACCACATGATGAATCAGAGTTCATCACAAGTACCTTTTTCACAAGCTGAGGTAAATACTAAAACATAGAAGGTGCACAGAGTCAAAGTTTAAAGTTTATCCACAAAATTACACAAATACACAAGATACATCAAACTGAGCACAACTGCCAAGTAACAACAGGACACAAAACTAAAACTTTAATTTAAAAGTCCAAAATGGGGAATATGTGACAGCAGCACACGACACTTAAAAAAATGCAATAATCATTAATTTACTAAGTAAGACACATAGTTATTTTAATGATTAACCATCAAAAGGGAAGTGTCATAAACATTCTGAATGTCAATTTTTACATTTTTAATTGTAAATTATAAGATTGCTTGTTCTTTTTCACTTCTTAAAACTATACTTTTTACATTACATCAGTTTTTCACCATACTTACTATAGAGTAAGGGAACTTACTGTCAATCAATTAATAGTTTTTTTTTACTATAGCATTTTTACAGTCATTTACCTATGAAATTACTTTCATTTTTAGTCTTGCCATTAGCACAGAAACACAGCTCGAATCTGTTTTCACGAGAATGGAGAGCCTTTAATCGGAAATCCTCCTCAAAGTTTTTGATTCGTGTTTGAAGTGACTTTTGATTCATGTTTGCAGTGACTTGCTCAGCTCGGCTGTCTCTGCTGATGTGATCTGCTCTGGCTGGTAGAATGTCGAAGCCGAGTTCTCCACCCATGTACGCAGGGATACATGAGTCCTCTCGATCAGTTTTTTTATCTCTAACTGTCTCCAGATGTCCACCATGTTACACTAGGAGAGAACAAGTCCCAGTTGCATGGAAATTTGTGTGTGGCTAATTATCTGGTGGCTGGTGTTTTACATACAGCCCACTGAACTCTAGCTCTCATGTATCTCCTTCAGCATAGCCTCTTGTAATACAGTCTAGATTTGCATAACTGAGGAGCTTCCTCCCTTTGGAAGTTGAAACTGTGTCCACAATATATGGCGGCACCTAATTACTCACCAGAGCTGGGTTATCAAAAATTGGCTATCTGCGCAGGCAGCATCTAATCATGTAGTCCACTTTCAGGCACAATATTAGGCCTAATGTCATTAATGTTCCTCTCAGTTGTCATGGTTCTTTCAATTGATTGCTTTCTCCTATTACGTACGAGTCAGACCAAAATGAGGCAGAATGTGTTACAGCTCTCCAATTTTCGAACCTGCCCTGGATGTGTGTGATATGAATTACACCAGCACCGAAAATGTCCATTCTGTTGAGGAATCACGGTTGTCTCAAACCTAGATTGGTCAGACAATCTAGCCTGGATATTTTCCGCCGGTGACATCTCGCACGAAACTGCAATACTGATATATTTACCCTTGAAAGAACAAACTATCATACAAGCAGCATGGCCCAAAAGCAAATAGTTATTACCTGGAAGACGACACCGTCAGAATGTGGTCGCCGAAAGGGCACAAGCCCCAAGAGCAAAGTGCAAGAAATACAAACCACACACAGATTACTGTATGGCTGATGTATTTAATGGGAAATGAGATGCGATCTCTTTTGGAATGGATAAACAAACTTATTTTGTAAAAGTACTGTAGGTATGCACACTATTTTGGTACTTAATCAGTTATCAGCTTATTTTACTTGCATTATTTTAGATTTTTTTGTAATTATTGGCCTATTGGGTTTTTATTGGATATTTAATTGTGCATGCTCATTCTTGCACAATCTAATTTTTTGTAAATTTGCCATCATCTAAGTCTCATTTTAAGATAATCTTTAGCAAATATTACTTTGTATATGTACTTTTCATATTCATACTCAAGACAGTTGATAAACTCACTTAAAATTATTTTAGTTTTTCATTTTTTTTCATAATTTAGACAAGTGATTTAGACAAACTATATAGAATTTTAATATCAGACATTTATCAGTTATATTTTTTTATAGTTAATTGTGCATGCTGAATTTTCAAACTTATTTATTTTAAGATCATCATTCATTCATTTTCATGCCATCATTTAACACTCACTTGAAGTTAATCTTTAAAAATGTTAAAATGTTTTATTTTAATAAAACTATTAAGTGTGATCTTTAGCAAATCTTAAAATGTATTTCCATTTTTCGCTTTCATTGTAATATACAATATTAATAAATGTACTTGTAGCATTAAATCCATTGATTTTGTTTTTTCATTTTAATTTATTTAGACAAACTTTTGTAGCATTTGTGTTGTTTTTTGTCCATACCATAATAATAATAATAATATAATATAGCCAAGTCCAAAGAAAGAAAATATAGAAGAAAAGAAGTCAGTTTTAATCAACAGCCTTTAACTTTTGCTCTCTGTTTGCCTTTGGCATATACAGTGGCTTTTAATATGAAGAATTTTCCAGTTGCCGTTTACAGGGTTTATTTATTTGTGGTCACAGACCGTTGGGATTTTCAATTGTTGCTGCGCTTGTTAATGTCAATAAATGTCATTATTGATTATTTCTGTTGATATATACTTTTTCTTTCCTTGTCGTGTGGGGCCTGAACTATAATAGCAACAAAGAAGCAGAATCAAATGTCAGAGTTGGTTGTGATTGCAATCAAGATGACTTCTTGTGACCTTTTGAAATGGAAGCATTGTTACCTTGATTGTAAAATCCTGTCTTTAAGGCTTCTTCTACAAAGCAAGGGTTAGAGGCATAAAACAACACAATGAATTACGACCCAAGCCAGGAACGGTTCCATTTAGATACCTTCATGTAAATCCCGGCTGTAAATTGAAACGTAGTCTGGGGGTTAAACAACCACGTCACAGTCTGTCTGGAACTCAAGTGTTTACCAAGGTAAAGGTGCCACACTTACAAGATGTTGTGAGTCTGAGGATGAGTTAATGGCATTGTCAAGTTGTAAAAGGGCCTTCAGGGTAGAACACACAATAAATATCAACTATGTTACGAGAAACAGTCTGTTTGACTTTGACAGCCTCTGCAAACTCTATTAGCACAGTGTTTGTGATTTGCGTATTTGTCAGTCGTGGAAGTGTCAAGTAAACGCGCACGCAGAAAACAACCAGACGCGGAGAGATTTGCATTGCAATGGGAGCTGCATTCCAGGGCTGAATCACAATGCTGAAGGGAGGCTGCTGTCTCACAGGCTCCCTCAGAGCTCTTTACACAGGCCGTAAAACTGCGGTTCCCACGGCTTCTCCTGTGCCTCATGAGGGGAACCCTAAACAAACACCCCACAATGCTGTTATGGGATTACAGGGAAACCTTTCCAGCTCCACTGCAAATGCTAGGGCCACACTGACACAAAGGTTAATAGGTGTTTTGTGCTATCTATTTGAACAGTCTGCATGAATCGACAAAGGAAGGACAAGCTGCAGTCTATCACGCGACGCTCTCTCAATCAAATGAATGGTACGCGGCTAAATTGAGATTTGAGGAACATTTGATTTTAGCAGGTTTGGCTAAATTGCTTTAATTCAACACACAGTACGGTCTGCTCCAGGCAATTTGTGCGGCAAAAACACACGCTTTCACTGTCATTATGGCCGACCAGGAAAAGCAGATTCGAAGTCAGTGGCACAACATTGCTTCCAGATCACATTATGGCCTCTCTCGTTACGTAATTAAGAGGACCCATCTGGTATGGGCAGCGCTCCCTGACACTAATTGTGTTGGTGTGCACATGGCTGTCCCATTGAGCAAAAAAAGACCTCCAACATTTGAATCCATTATCTCCTACTGTTCAGATTAAGGCGCACATGTTGCCGGGGAGATTATGGCGGAGGGTCGAGCGACGCTTGTGTCTAGTAGGGTCGAGGCTTGAGGATTAAGTCTGTGGTTTGGTAACCCTATTGGTTAAGTACTTCCAGCAATCTAGTCACATGCCGTGTGTGCTGTGTCTTAACAAGTAACTCCTTTTATGTGTAGGAGATAATCGGATTTGACCGATATTCATACTTTTTCATACTTTCCAACTTAATCATATAGGAGTTCTTTAACTTTGGGTCTATTTGGCAAGTCTCTACAACACCTAACTCACCCAACAATAGGTAATAAACTTGTATGTATTATTGGAAGAATGAATCACCTTTTTTTCAAATAACAGCCATTCATTCTCAAGTTATAAATGTATATCTTAAAATTGAGCTAATAATTACAATAATTATAGGGGAAAAATATAAATTCTTAATAATAATAAATATAAATAATAAAATGTATTTTTGAACATCACCAATTTAAATAATAAAAAAAAAACTATAATGATACATAATAACTGAAATTCAAAACTGAACTTAAACTACAATAGCAACATATGCATTTTTATTATTAATAATAATAATAATAATATGATAAAATAAACTATAAAACTATAATGATACATTTTATATATATATATATATATATATATATATATATATATATATATATATATATATATATATATAAAAATATAACAAAATTATATGAATTATATTTTATCATATTATTATTATTATTATTAATAATAAAAATGCATATGTTGCTATTGTAGTTTAAGTTCAGTTTTGAATTTCAGTTATTGGATAGTTAATTCTTAACATTAAAATAATCCCTCACTATCGATCTTAAAAACAGTATATCAATCGATTGTGTGCTGTTGTGTGATAACCCTGTCCTTTTGGTTGTGTCAGCTGCAAAAACAGCACAGTATTTACCTTCTCATCACCGATTTATTCCACATCTTAGCCTTTTTGCCTTCAGGTAAAAGTGTTATTGCTTTTAAACATCAAGTGATGTGTATAAATAGCCTTGGCAAAATGTAGGGTAGGTCAGATATGAGAAAAAAAAAACATATGTCTAAAATGAATAAATCAATCATCGCTTACAGCCAAGCTAGAGTGTTGCAGGATAAGTGATACCTTAGCATTCGAAAACCCAGCTGTCTAGACAGCCCTTTTCCCCCCAAACAGACAAATCAATATATATTGATTACCCACTATGCCCTAGGGAATGACACAGATATGCTGCTTGGCAGGCAAGTGCACTGAACGGACCGAAGAGGAGCTCGAATCTGTTTAAGTGTGCCACCCTGACTGAATTTGTGTTCACCTGATCTCGACTTTGCCTCTCATGCACTGTTGCTCAGCGGTAGGAAGAGAACCGCAATCAAACATGGCACATGTCTCCTACCATTTGCTCGAGCGAGATGAGTACTAGCTGGAGAGTTTTCTCTTAGTGTTTTCACTAAGATGTGATGTAGCCAGAAGCTACATGAGAATTTCTTAGCAGAGGCAAAAAAATTACAATAAATAAATAAGAGATTTGCGCAGCTCAGAAAAATCAAACATTTATGCTATCGCTATCATGAGACACTATATCATGTACCTTGGCTATGCAAACAAGAATGACCTATTTAAGAGCCGTGGCATCTAGTCTTTCTAGTTAATGGGTGGTGGTCCGGTGCCTTATTCATTTTAATAGAGAGCCCGGAGACAGTGTGTGGCATTAGCTAGCTCTGTTTCTCTCTGCTCTGCTGGTCTGTGTTCCTGCAGCAAGACTTGTTACCTGTCGCCTCTCTCCTCGCTGCCCGTGGCTGACATTCTCCTTCTCTCACTCCTAATTGCCCCTGTGGGACTTATCAGGGCTGCTGTGGCTGTCTGCAGTGTGGCTGAGCTTTCAGCGAAGGCCGCGCTCGAGGCCCCGCCTCACTCGCTTTCTCTCTCTCCCGCTTCCCGCTGCCTGACTAACTCCCCGCGTCCTCCACAGGTGTCGCCGGTCTTCCTCGTCCTCCCTCACCTGTCAGCCCCCGCCTCACTCGGCTTCTGAGGGGATTGTGTCTTTGAAAGAAAAAGAAAAACAAAACCTAAAAATAAATAGGAAATCTGATGTCTCAAGGTCAGACTGCATGGTAAATTGCCTGATCTGAAAACAACAGCAGATAACGTTCAGGCAGACGTAAGAGAGGTGCTATTGAGGTTAATTTGTTTTGTCTGTGTTTTGGATAGCAGACAACTGTGGCCCTGTTTATGGCAGGCACCCGGTGAGTTAATTACTTTATCGTTGCATTAATTGAAACATGAAAAATGAAAACATGCTAGTGTAACACAGTCAGTTTAAAGGTGATGTGTGTAATTTATTCTACAGTTTGTGGGTTGGGTTCTCAGAAACTCTGTGGTCTGTTGTGCTTTCATAACGTTGGTTGTTTGAGCTTCCACACCAGCCTGACACAGCAACAGTGGCTGAGTTTGGGCGGGACTAATCGCTGACAGGGAGAATGTTTGGGAAAACTTTTAAAAGCAAATTTACGCACTGCAGCTTTAGTTAATTGTGAAGTTTGCCAAAATCTGTTTATATTGTAATTAACAAAACATTTTATTTTGAGTTTTATCACATTCATGTTATAATAATAATAAAATAACCAGTGGTTAGTAACATCAAATTTTCTAAATCCCAGGCCAGAACATAACATACTCATGCTTTCCCCTTTTTCATTTTGAAATACACATAAAAATAAGTCTTATTTTTAGCACTTACTTTCACCATGCTGTGCCATGCAAAGCATGCTGTAAAATGGAAACAAACTAGGTAAAGTTGTATTTTTTAAATTAATGTTTGGGGGATTATCACATGTGAATAAAATCAAGGAAACGCCAGTGTCAAAATATTTTTCAATTATTGCCACACACTCATCAAGTGAAGCAAACTATATATTGTAGACTATTTCTTCTGTGAATCACAAATGAAAATATTTTAAGGATTGTTGGGGTCCAACATTCATTTTTCCCCCCAAATTATCTTTGCATTTTACAGAAGAACGACAGTAATGCAGAATGAGGTTAATAGGCATTTGGATTATCACCCTCTAGTGGCACCTTTACGTTATGATAATAGTGGGTTTGAAGGTTTAAGAAAAGCTGCAACGGAAGCTAACACTAAATATTATTCAGTTTATGTTTTTAGTTATTTTTTGTTTGCTTTTTTGGGAACAACATAAGTGTGTGTACTGTAAATGATGAAATATTTTTTTTCATTTTCGTCTAAATTATCCTTTTAAGGTACTCAATCATGACTTTCACAGTATAAGACTGACATAAAGAGTCTGTAGTTGTGGCTCAGCATGTATCAAAATGTCACAACAGTGAGCCTGTAAAATGAAGTGCTGTGTGAAACCATAGTGTCCCATTGAGTTCTCCTAGTTCTGTGCTTATATTTACAGTAAGGACAGCAGGGGAATATTCATCCTTCACTATCCATCTCCCTCTCAGCAGGGTGGACTTGTAAATGAACGAGCAGACATTTTGTGCTGGAAACTGTGTCTGTTCACTCTGACACACCATGTAACAAAACCGCTTTAGATCCAGCTGAGTTCCCCCGGCAGGACTGTGTCAAGGGATTTGCCAGGTCACAGAGCTGAGCAAAATGGCTGCCTGAGTTTGACTAATGTGCTACAGGAGCCCGCTCTCTTTGCCCAGGAGTTTTGGGTGGCTGAAATTCATTAAAGAGCAGCATCCATAAACTATAATTGTTGGACATAACAGGGCCCGCTTTTTCCATCTCGCTTTCCTGTTTGTACTGAAATACACAGATAGAATCATGCGCACACTTATATTTATACATACGTAGAGCTCCCATGATCATTTCTAGCTCATTGACTTTGACAGCAAATCAATATCCTGCGCCATCTATTGTTACCTAATTCAATTAGGCCAATTCATAAAACAGAACATAATGGAGCTAATGGAAAGCGCTATTAGGGGAATAGCGGCACCATTTAAGTCACGCACGGAACTACGAAAGTCAATTCAGCATTGCAATTGTGCATTTCCATCTGAATCGCTGGCCCTCAGCCGCCGCTCTTCCCGGATGAAGGGCGATGTTGACCTGATGCATTTTTACACCAATGGAGAGAGGTGCGCCAATGTCGCAAGCAATATTGTAAATCAAAAACCAAAGGTACTTAAACGCGATTCATTGAGAGTCTCACCTTCGCCACTTTGCGCAATCACATTTGCAATCTGCTTGATAAACTGCGAGAGGGAGCGAGGGCAGGCGTTCAGTTGCAGACAAAGCCGCAGATTGATGTGGAAACAGGAAACGTGCTGATTGCTGATTATTATGTGGTGGCAGGATGCTTTTGTCTCTCAGACTGTCATTCCAGCAGGTCAGTTCAGAGCCAGCAGGCTATTGTGACCGTGCATTCTGATAAAACCCAACACACTTTGGTTGTTGGGTTTTTTTGAGGGCCGGCTGAATTCAATAGCGCTGCGAGTGTTTAGATCTTTAAAGCGGGGCATTTAGAGAGCATACGTATTGATTCATTGATTACAGATTTGCGAGAGCTCGCCCATTGGCCTGCTTTACAGTATTTTAAGAGTCAGAGGTTAATGGCTAGGTGGAAAAAAAGCCTTTCTGCCTTTTATAATGATGGCTGCAGCACTTTGAATGGCCTCTGGTTTTATAC
This sequence comes from Sinocyclocheilus grahami, assembly GCF_001515645.1. Lineage (NCBI taxonomy): Eukaryota > Metazoa > Chordata > Actinopteri > Cypriniformes > Cyprinidae > Sinocyclocheilus > Sinocyclocheilus grahami. Next base: position 3,237,389 of record NW_015505184.1, read on the forward strand.
TTCATGAATGTGGGATGCCAATTATATAGATATCAGAGCCTTGGCCACAAAACGTACAGTGGAATTGGTGTCTTATGGAGAGTGTTTCAAAGATATCTTTAATAAGGGGATGGCTGTCGTGTGATACAGGAGCTCAAGTTGCCTTTAATTAGGAAGGGAAGCATTGCCAGCAGCCTTGGGATAACACCGTGAGACTTTGCCCAATAACTGATTGTTTTTCAATTCCTTTCTCTCTCTTATTACAGGTACTGTGTTGCTCGCTGGCAGTCGGAAGGACTATGAGAGTGGCTGCCGCCTGCACTGCAGAGCTCTGTAACTTTGGCAGATAGGATCATTATACCCCTCTAAGACGCCCTAAGAGCGGAAAAGATGAAGACTTGGATTGTACTTCTTCTGTGGGCATGTGCACACCAGAGTGTGAATGCAGTTGCCCTTTCAAGAGGGCCAGTTCGAAGGAAAACCAAAGAAATTGAAGGACGACAAGACAAAGATTTGCTCAGACGTTCAAAGAGAGGATGGATGTGGAGACAGTTTTTTCTTCAAGAGGAGTACACAGGAACAGAGCACCAGTACATTGGCAAGGTATGAGATCGTGTTTCTTTTCCAGGGTATAAAGGTGGTGTGAATAGTGCTGGAGTAGCTAATATTGATGGAGTCGATTGCAGAGATTTGGTTTCATCACTCCTGTCTTCTGAGGTTAATAAACAGAGAATGATCAAAACTATGGCTATGCCATATGTAGGGATCTCCAGCATAGAGCCTGCTGGATTTGAGATAAGGAGCAGGGTGAAATCTGACCTCTCTTGTACCTCACACTTCATCTGAACCTCAGAGTTGCTGAGGATCAAAGATTAGAATAAAATATAGCAGCTTGATACTGTTGCTTATAGCAGAAGATCTCAAACTGTGGCCCTCAGTTGGTAGGCGACACAACTCAGAATTGACAATACTAAAATATAAGATCATCAGTTTAAAATGTTAATTAATTAAAATATTAAATATTCTGTAAAAAAATAATCATTGACTGTGTAAACACAACGTGGGGGGGGGGGGCTCAAGAAGCATCACATTAGTGAAAAAACTGACGCAATATCAAATATGATATGTGAAAAATTGCACCAGTATTAAAAATGTGATCAATACAGATAAAGTCGATCGGAATTTTCATTTTAAGACTAAAATAATTGTAAAATATGAAAATTTGATATTAATAAGAATACATTTAACTTTGTTATTGAATTATTCATTTAATTAAAGATTAGATGTTGGCAGGGTAAATTAGCAGTTCACAATTAAATATCCAATATCAACATACCAATATAAACAAATAAAAGTAACAATAACCAATATACTACATATATTATGCATCCCAAAATATACACTAAAGTTCAAAATGTTTGTGGTAAGTAACATTTTTATTTTGAAATAAATGAATACTTTTATTCATCAAGGACACATTAAATGGAAAAAGTGACTTATTAGTAAAGACATGATGATACAAAAATTATATTTCGAATAAATGCTGTTCTTTTGTATTTTCTATTCATTAAACAATCCTAAAAAATCAAATTTTCCACAAAAATATTGTTAATAAAAAAATGTTGTTTGAGTACCAAATTAGCATATTAGAATGATTGATTTCTATTGGATCAAAAACATGAAGAAATCTTATTGACACCAAACACGGATTTGTATATTATACAATATTAATTAATAATGAGTTTGAAATGGAATGTAAATTTACAACAATAAAATTCTTAGTTTTTTTTTTCTTGTAAATGCTGTTCTGTATAAGGCCTGTGAAGGAACTGATAAGAGATTTAAAGGAATATTGATATTAATCAAAATATGACAAAATATGTATCTTCAATACACAGTCCTTAAGCTTGCACTCCAGAGAGGAGAATGTATTAGGTGGTACTTGGATGTTCTGATTTGATCAAAGGTGCTACTTGGCCTGAAAAGTCTGAGAACCCCTGACTTAGAGACTTGAAGGCTTTGCAAAGGATCACAGACCACTGGATTATTCATGTGGGAGGTTGTAAGCGCAGAATTCACAAAGCTCTCATTGTTGCTATGGACATTATGTGTCTGGATCATGTAGCAGTCAATGTGGAGTAGAAGCAGCTATTTCTAAAATGTTCAGAGGGAAAATCACGAAGAGCAAAAGAGCCATTGTGTTTGAATGGTCTTTTGTATTTTACTACCCCATTTTACTATAACAAAGCGGCTCATTCAAGTGGAAAGAAATGTCAAATCATTCACTCACTCCTCTATCAGATGTCATTGTCAAAGCTAATCACATCACACCTTCAGCTCTGAAGTGTGATGCTCCTATCAATCAATTCCGTCATTTCTTCTAACAATAGTCATTATCGAAAATAAAAAACAGTTCGACACATCTCTGAAAGACGAGAAGCAGAAAAGTTTGATTTACCTTAATATCAGATCAAAGTGGTTGCACTAAGAGATACCATGTGGCAGCATCACTGTTAGCAATAGACGTGCATTCACCTTGATTGCACATTCAGCGTGTTGTACTTTCATCTGATATGCCATCAGAATTCAATTCCGCAAGGACTCATTTTCACATATTTACCATGGAGTGTCTGTCTCTTGCTACATAGTATTTCTTCATTGTTTCATTCCTTCAAAATCAACGGATATCGAATACATTTAGAATATTGAATGCAATACATATGCATGAGCCCTATCAACAGCAGAATGAGAGGAGGTGCTGATGAAATGCTTGAATTGCTTCCTCTCAACAGCTTCACTCAGATATGGATAAAGGAGATGGCACAGTGATGTACGTTCTCGCAGGAGATGGTGCGGGGACGATCTTTGTGATAGATTCCAACTCAGGCGATCTGCATGCTACCAGGAGCCTGGACAGAGAAGAGAAGCCTTTCTACACGCTCCGAGCCCAGGTTGTCAACAAGAAGACCGGCCTCCCACTGGAGCCAGAGACAGAGTTTACTGTGAAACTACACGACATCAATGACAATGAGCCCAAGTTTGACAAGGAGGTTTATACAGCATCCGTACCTGAGAGGTCACACATTGGTAAGATTCGGCAGCTTCAAAAACAAGTTTTGTGAGCAAACATGAGTGATGTAAATATTGTAGAAGTAATACAAAACAATCTATTGCTTTATATAGTAGTACAAAACAAAAATGTATCATATTTTTAAGGAATAATTAAGTCCAAAATAAAAAAAATATTATTTACTCTCATGTTGTTCCACACTGAAAAATTGACACAAAGGTTAATTTTGTCCATGCAGTTCGATTCATAGCGACTGGAACCTTTTAAGCTGTAAAAAGGATACAAAATTTCATTATTCACTGATAATCTTACCCTGGAAAACTGTTAACTGCTGCAACTGCCCTTGTGAAAAAAAATATTTGAAATGCATTTATTTCATATTAAGTATACTACAAGTATATTTACATATTTATGTACTTATAAAAATACCCTGCAGGTATAATTTTGGTATACTAAACTGGTATACATACTGGTATAAAGTCTGCTAAATTGGAACAAATAATTTTGTACTTAATGCACTTTTATTGTGCGGAAGTACTGCTGAGGTCCAGCTGAAGACATATTGAGGTGTATTTGTATTTGCTAAAGTGGAACTATTGCAAGTATACTTCAGCTATACTTTAAGTATCGTGTTAAGTATGACTAATATTAGACCGATATTTTTTCAAAGATCATACAATCCTCATCAATAGTGACATCAAAACACATTTTAGGCCTAATATTAAGAAATGTGCAATGTGCACAAGTAGTACTCCAAATAAAGTCTAATTAAAAAATTTTATCAGTAAGTCTCAAACGATAGTAAATAAGTTAACAGATTTGAACTATACTTAGTATGAAATAAATGTATTTTAAATATAATACTTTTTTACATGGGTGGATTAATCAGTGAGTTGAGCTTCAAAACCAAACCAGTCAGATTCGTGAATGAATCATTCACGTTTCGCAAAAATTGGTTCAATTTCATTTTGTAGTATTTTTGTAGCTTGAAATTTTCAGTCCCGAATCATTACCCAACAAGTACATTCATATCCTTTTGTTTTCCACTGAAGAAGAACAAACGTCATGTGAGTGACTGCATAATGACAGGTTTTTCGGTGATCTCTTCCTTGAACTGATTTCTTGTTTTTCAGGCACCTATGTCACTCAAGTTACCGCCCAGGATGCAGATGATGAAATGTTTGGCTACAGTGCTAAGCTGTCCTACAGCATCAGCCAGGGTCATCCATACTTCTCAGTAGAGCCAAATACAGGTCAGTCCTGTTAAACTGTTATATCATAGACAGAGATGGTGAGATAAACAGAGAGACACAGAGAGAGTGTGTGTATCTGTATAATTTGATATGGGGCAAGGGTTGTACTGCAGCTCTGTCGTTCAAGCATTTTAGCTGAGCAAATTCACCCAGCGAGTTTAATCATTGCTAATGTGTGCCCTGGAACATTTCCCGCAGAGGTCTTTGTTTAAACAAAAGAGAAATAGAAACACAAAAGCTCCCATGGCAGATTAGTGTCCAGCTTAGCACTGATATGCTTTAGCCCAGATGGGACACGAACGATGATGTCCATGAGCACACGAAATCCTAAGACCGAAAAAAGGGATATTCATTAGAGGTGGGGGTTAATCTGGGAACATTTGTGCCTTTCAAAGAAGCAGCAGGGTCTGGGTTCTTCTCTACATGAATTACTGGATTTGCCTTTTGCCTTTTTTAGGTCTAACCAAGACATCAGGCATATTCATGTTCAAAGTCAACGTGAATCACTGCTTGAAAGCCGCTTTACTTCTGTAATGTGACGTAATAGGAATTTCAATGACAAAAACATTAGGATGGGACTGAGGGCGTTACAAACCAGAATGTGAGATTACTAAACAATCCCATAAAATATATTTAGCTACTGGTTAACATTATCCAGTAGTTTAGTAGTTTTCTTAGAGTTTTTACTTTTAACGTCGTTTAGTCGTCTAGTCGTTTAAACGAAAGTTTTGTATCCGACTAGTCGACTAGTCTAAAAACCCCCTAAAGATGGTAAGAAAAAAAAACCTCTGTGCATGCGTGTAGCAAATGTGCAACAGTGTGTAGTGTGAGAGTCAATGAATAGGAAAGTTCGTTGACCGGATTCGTGACAATTTCATTTTAGGCGGTCGTTAAAAAATAAAGAAGAGCATACACTTAACGTCGGCCAAAGCATAGCTTATTTATTCAAATCAGCTGGGGAAATGCAGAACAATGGAAAATCAATCAATAGCCTGTCAATAGATATTCTTAATCTTCATATAACATTAGCCAACATATTAAAACACAAGTCAAAAACAATAGGAAGGTTTATCAAGAAATAGCATTAAAACGGCTTTTAAAAACATATACTTTGTGTAGGCTATATCGTCTAAAAACAAAATGCAACAATGCCCATTTTACTTACTCAGACCATGCGTTATTTGTTCAGTGAAATTATCAACGTGGTCTGGTGAAAGACGGGACCTGAGGCGATTAAGTTAACAATAAAATTCCTGCACTTGAAAAAAACGCGCTCGGCAGGAACTGAAGTTGCAGGCACGCAGAGATAACGAAAAGCAAGCCGATAGAGTTTCAGAAAGCGCCTGGACACCCCGCACCACCACCGAAATGGGTCTTCATTAGAGGAATAGACGGCGCGGATGGGATCACAGCGCCGGCGGGTTGTAGTGAATGACGTGATTGACACATTTGCTGGCTTTGGCTAGTCTCTAAGCTAACGCCTACGTGCCTGTATTGAATATGAATATGCATCGCTCCAGTAGAGTTATTGTAAGACAATTTGACATTACACAGTTTACACAAAACTTTTCCGTTTCCTTCTAATTCAAAATAATCCCACACCTTGCTCGTCTTTCGCATGGTCATTTTTGAACTCACCGCAACTGACACGAAGAAAAGCATGTGAGGTCTGAGGTAAAAATGTGGTTTCCTCCCAGATAAACTTTTAAAAATAATGTATTATTTTTCAAACGTTTTAATTTAACTTGTTATTTTAAATGTTTTAAATGCAGTGTTAAAATGAGGGTAATTTGAATGATAAAATCATGTTTTGGGCTTTTTTTTCTGTCGTGTAGTCGACTATTGTTTTCAGTGTCGACTAGAAGGAGCTGTACCGTTTAGTCGACTAGACCCGCATATCCCTAGTTAAATTAATGTGCAATGATCAAAAACATTCACAATAACAAAAGGATTTTATAATATCTTTAATAATAATAATTATTATTATTATTAGTATCATTATTGTGTGTATCATATAAATATACAATTAATATAATAAATAAAATTTAACAATTATGCATTTTATGCATAATTAAGGGTTATGATTACATGTTGTCTTAAAGGGGTCATAGGATGCCCATCTTCCACAAGTTGATATGATTCTTTAGGGTCTTAAAGAAAAGTCTATAACATAGTTTGGTTAAAATTTCTCAATGGTAGTGTAAAAAACACATTTTTTACCCTTTCAAAAACAGCTCTTTTCAGATCAAGCCATTTTGTAGCATTTTCCTTTAAATGTTAATGAGCTCTGCTGACCCCGCCCCTCTCTTCCGAGCCGCTCTCTGAGGGACTGTTTACTTTAGCTGCATTCATCTTGAAACTTGCTAATCAGCACATTATTAGGAAAGGCAATTTGCAAAGATTCATTACAAAACATACTCACTTCTTCTGTAGATGAGGATGGATCATGAATGATTCGCGCGAACATAGACACATTTAAGTAGATCGGGGGCACATTCCCTTTAGAAACAATGTAATCCACTGCATCTTCAATGGCTCAGATGTCGGGAGTAAATGACGACGGCTATGTTCATTATTACATCCAACAACAGAACACCTCAATCGCTTAGGAGTCATTCTTGTCTACATCTGCTCCAGCGGTAAAACAATGGTGGACTGATGATAGCTCACTCAGGGTGGGTCAAAGGCAGGGATGGGCAAACTTGGCCCTTCCAGGCCACTTTCCTTCAGAGTTTAGCTCCAACCCTAATCAAACACACCTGAACCAGCTAATCATTGTCTTCAAGACTACTAGAAGGCTACAGGCAGGTGAGTTTTATCAGGGTTGCTGTGTGAGGTCACACAGACAGGCATCTGAGATCAACTCGATTTGAGAAAGGGGAAAACATTTAACCAGATAAAAAAAAAAAAAACACTGGGTGGATTTTTATCATTATAGGGTGGTTGTGTACACACACTGCCAACACACATTTCAGTTCAAACAACTCGTAAAAGTGCATGTCCCCTTTAAAAATTTGTTTTAATTATTTTCTATTAGTTATTTGATCATTTATTTCAAATGTTTACATACCTTTACATCATGTATTGTATAATAATATATTTCTTGCTATGGATAAAAATGAAAGGTGTAGTTCACCCAAAAATGAAAATTCTATCATTAATTACTCACCTCTCTCTGACCCTCCCATAGACAGCAAGGGTACTACCGCGATCCGGGCCATCCTTAGCTGAAGCGGGGCCCGGTGCAAGGTAGGGAGCGGTCCGTTCGCCGTGGGGCCTCACCAGTTGCGCCCCCCTAAGTACGGCCCTGACCTCGATCAAGGCACAGAAACTTAGCAAGGACATCGGTAAAATAATCCATGTGACACCAGGGGTTCAACCGCAATTATGCAAAGCTACAAGAATACTTTTTGTGTGCAAAGAAAATTCACAGAAAATTCAAGAAGATGCACCATGCGCATGTGTCATTTACATGAAGCGGAAGCATGCGCATGCGTCGTGATACTCTGTCCACAGTGGCGGCGCATGACAGCAGACGGGATGAGGAGGAGGAGAAGAATTGTTGAATAAAGTCATTATTTTTGTTTTCTTTGTGCACAAAAGGTATTCCCGTAGCTTTGTAAAATTACGGTTGCACACCTGATGTTACATGGAGCATTTTATCGATGTCCTTGCTACGTTTCTGTGCCTTGACCATGGTAGTACCCTTGCTGTCTATGGAGGGTCAGAGAGATCTCGAATTTCATCAAAAATATCTTAATTTGTGTTCCGAAAATGAACGAAGGTCTTATGGGTTTGCAACGACATGAGGGTAATTAATGACAGAATTTAAATTTTTGGGTGAACTATCCCTTTAACTTCACTTCTTTTGCAAAGAATTGCTGGTCCAAATCTGTCAAGCAAGTCTAACACTGTCTTACTCTGAAATTGCTTGCGATCAAATTGGTTTGGCTTGTAAAACACCGGTTTTAATAATCCAAGTTCTTGTTTCTTCAGAACCCGCAGCGATCTCTCAGTCAGCAGCTGCTGCCTATAATAATTTCTGCGGCAAAATGTCAGTCTCAATGCATGTACACAATTAGTTCTGCACTGTTTAAACACAACCAAGACTCAGCTGCCACTGCGATCTAGTGTCGTCCATCTCCTAGAGTAAGGAAACTAGGCTGGATCGGATGTTAACAAATTAAAACAAACCATCTTTCCCTCAGGTATAATCCGGACAGCTTTGGGACCTTCCGATATGGACAGAGAGCAGAGGGAGCACTACCAGGTGGTGATCGAAGTCAAGGACATGGCCGGCCAGAAGGGGGGCTTAACAGGCACCACCACAGTAAACATTAGCCTCACCGATGTCAATGATAACCCTCCTCGTTTCATGCAGAGTAAGCATGCATTCAATAAAAAGAAAAATATGTATGTAAATGCAGAAATATCACCGATCTGATATTTGCACAAGACATTTGTTCCATAATTCCAAAGATTTCTGAAAGGGCAAATAGCAAGCGATACAATACAGAAACTTAAAAAAAAAACAAAGACGGATACACTTTTTTTATCTTTGTGTGAAGGAAAATGGTTAGTGGCAAAGCTTTAGCAACTGTGTGAGGTCTGTGTGTTAATCCTGATTAAATGGACAGAGTGGGCTCAGCTCACTTACTCTTTTGTGTTTCTCTTAATATAATCTATTCTTTTAGCCTGCATGCAAATAGAAAATGCTTGGAATTTTTGTCTTGTTAATCAGAGAAATGCAGGGTATGAGCACAAAGCGGATTTATAGTAGGCAGCACAATACCAGTCACATTCGCCATTTATTACAGTAAAGAGAACACCAAGACTATGCTTTAAAAAAAAAAACACTTTAATTGGCTGCAGTGTTAGATACAGGGATCTGATTTTTGAATGTAAAAATTCCCCCGAACCCTTATTTTGGGTTCACTATAGTTGGTGTTTAAATTATAGATCTTCTCTCAAGAAAAAGAAGACTCTTGAGAATTCATAGTTCCAAGCACAACCTGACATTAACATTATGTTCCTCAGGTATATATCAGTTCAGCGTTCCAGAGATCACCAAGGTAGAATCATCGGTTGGCAGGATCAGGGCTGTGGATGCCGATGTCGGCAGAAATGCGGAGATGGACTATACCGTTGTTGGCGGAGACGGTCTGGATGTGTTCGACGTCAGCACTGACAGGAACACCCAAGAAGGCATACTTAGTCTTAAGAAGGTACAGAGGATTTTTCATTTCACTTGTGCATGTTTGAAAAGCCTTTTTTAGAATTAATCTGAATGGCTTGTGAATAAAATGCAGGTTTTTTTGGCTGAAAATTTGACCAAGAGTGGTTTGTTTATTCCTGTGAATGTGTTTTTCCATTGCAGCCTCTGGACTATGAAAAGAAGAAATCGTACACGCTTCAGATCCAGGTCCAAAACACACATCCAGACCCACGCTTTCTGAGCTCGGACGCTAAGGACATGGCGACCATCAGGGTCAGTGTTGAGGATGTGAATGAGCCTCCTCATTTTGAGAAAATCAGCTATATTTTGGAGGTGAAAGAGGACGCGGCTGTGGGCACCATGATAGGATCGGTCAGCGCTGTGGATCCTGACATACGCCGCAGTCCGGTCAAGTAAGGGCTTTGCATTAATATCATCCCACATTGTTTCCATCATCTATATTTACAAGATTGTGGTAAATCTCTTTAAATGCACATATCCCAACACACTATAGCTTGGCAGAAGCCTCTTAAACATCTGCCCGTTTCTTCCAGCGACCTTTTGATAATCGCAAAACCCTGATTAATCTGTCTGGAGCTATGGCGATATGAGCTTAGATGGACTGCTTCCTCAGAGCATGCTTATTAAATTCACATTTAATTCGAGAGGTCCTTCAATTGCAGCATCTTTATGAGATAATTGTAATAAACTACAATTATAAGAATAAATGCGGATATTATCACTGTCCAAAGAGCCCTAATGATAAAGCTGATGCAGAAGGCTCAGGACAATAAATGGATGTTTTTCCCTCCGGAGTCCACAGTAAATAAGAACACAGAATAGAAGCGCAATTAAAAAGCCCTCTGCAGCAGTGAACAGGACTTCAGGGCTGGTAATTATCAGGGACATCAGAAGCACAAGCAACACTGTCGCTCTGAACATCAGGAGGCTAATTAGGAAATTGAACAATCCCACTGATTGATTGCATTTGAAAGAGCAATATTGTGATCTTCTGGTGAAAGAAGAACAAATGGGAACTGGGCATGTGTGGGCTCAGGGCAGTGGGATTTCATGCAGTTATAGCTGTGGTGTGCATCAAGCTTTCTCAAGTGTCTCCTGCTCTAAAGGATCAGTCATGTTAATGGTTGTGAAAACCAGTGTTGGGGAAACTGTTTTGCCAAGTTACAAGCTAATTAGAATAAGTGTTCAAACTAGTCAACGCACACTTTTGAAATAGTAGTATCTTTCATGTTTTTTTTTCCTTTTACTGTGTAAGAATAAAAAAAACATTCAATAGTAATTACAAAACGCTTACAAAGAATAGTTAAATGATCGTAGCTGATAATAACCAGAAAAATGTATTGTCAATTTTATTTTATTTTTTTACATTTTCTGGCATTTCCAGGTTTTCGCTGACTGTAGAAACTAAATGAACTGATTAATTTATGCTAAATGCAACAACATTTAGTTATATTTTTGTTTAGGCTAAATAAGGAAGACCTAAACAGCAACAGTGATTTTTGCAAAGGGACTCAAATCAGCGAGTCACGTTGATAGAATCAGTTCATTTACATGAACCATCTGAACAATTAATTTCCAGCACTAAACAGGAGAGTGAAAGGGGCAAGTATAGCAGTGCGGATCTGATTAGTCTTCCCTATAAAGACAAAACAACAATTATGACAACACTGACTAAAAAAGATTTCCGTTTTTTTCTATGAATTTTTAATGATTTTCATGCTCCATTTTCTCTGAGCAAATGAGCCAAACCTGTTTATCACAGGTCATCTGTTAATTTAAAATGTGTAGCAATGTTGTTTTACCTTGCAACACATGACATGATTTGTCATGCTAAAATGCTAATTAAAAGTAGCTAATTACTGGAAGAGTTACACATTTTGAAAATAACTTAAAGGAGTAGTTCACTTCCAGAATGAAAATGCTGTCATAATTTACTCACCCTCTACTTGTTCCAAACCTGTATGAGGTTCTTTTTTCTGTTGAACACAAAAGAAGATATTTTGAAAAATGTTAATATCCAAACAGTTGATGGGTACTATTGACTTCCATAGTAGGAAAAAAAATACTGTGGACGTCAATGGTGCCCATCAACTGTTCGGATGCTAACATTTTTCAAAATGTCTTCTTTTGTGATCAACAGAAGAAAGAAACTCATATAGGTTTGGAACAAGTGGAGGGTGTGTAAATGAGCATTTTCATTCTGAAAGTGAACTACTCCTTTAACACTGTTGAAAACATGTTGACAATTGAGCTAAATGGTTTGAATTACAGGTACTCCATTGACCGGCACACAGATGTCGACTGGATTTTTGGTGTCTATGTTGGGAATGGATCTATATTCCTGCAGAGGCCTCTGGATCGAGAAGAATTCGCTTGGCACAACATCTCAGTGATCGCGACCGAGTTCAGTAAGTGACTCCACGCGGCTCATAGCCGCAGTTCATTTGGAATGAATTTAGGCTGATAAGCTCAAGTCATCCAGCATTACATTTCTCCAATAGGATTTATGCATTTTCATTTGCCATGACAGCTTATATTGACTAAATATATTAGTTTACTTTTTTAAATTAGAAATCCAGTTTCCTCCTGCGACTCCAATAATGTGAGTTTCTATCATCTCAAGTAGTCAACCATCATCTGCCACATCTTTTTAAGGACACTTAGACAACCCCGAGCAGACCAGCCGAGTGCCTGTGTACATCCGCGTACTGGATGTCAACGATAACCCCCCCATGCTGGCATCCTTCTACGAGACCTTCGTCTGTGAAAACGCCAAAGCCGGTCAGGTAAAGAGCATTTTAGTATACGTTTCCCATTTTATCTGCCACATTGTCAATTTCGATGTAAGATAAGGGGGAATAAATCCAGTTCTCCTGTTCGGCCGGCGATTGGATGTGTCGATTTAAAGCAGGGGCGTCTGTTAAACAGTGTGTGACCTCTACAGAACTCACACCTCCGGAGCGAGATAGAGATCAGTGATGAGTATTTCTCCTTCATGGATTAGACGGCAGAGCCTTTTTCTGTCAGGTTTGATGAGATTATGTGTCATGGTGGATGACAGGGGCTGTCACATATCACAGGCACTTCATAATAACTGTCCACCTCTCCTCCATTTTCTGACTCTTCTTGTATCCCTCGTTGTCCGTCATCACCCACCTCACTGACCCGCCCACCTCAGCTGCTGGCAGAATTGTTCAACCTGGGGTGTGCCAAGGTTTAGTTATTACTGGGTACAAAAAGACAGAAGACTCTTTATTAAGAACATACATTACATAGGGTAAATCCAATAAAAAAAATAAATAGAGAAAAAACTAAACAATTTCCTAAAGACATCAGTAGTATCGGTATCAGTGATACTCGCCTTCAGTCATAAAAAAGATGCCATTAAATATATATTAAAAAAAAAAATTAATCTTGATTTCCAGTGAAAATGTCAGAACATCCTTCTCAATTTAAAATCAATTTAAACATCCTTCTAAATTTCATATTATATTTATTGTTGCCATTTTTTCTTATTTTAAGTGTAAATCTAATACAATTTAGTGAGGTTTATGTTAAAAACAAGAACAAACAATCTAAAAAAAAATTAAATAAATAAATAATAGTCATTTAACCACAACCCTACAGAGAATAAGCTATTTGGAAAATGGATAGATGGATGGATAATAATAACTCAATATCTATTCATTGAAAAAGTCGTATGTAAATTACACAACCTTTACAGAAACAAGTGCATATGCTATCAACTACATCTATCCAAATCTATCAGTAAAAATGTCAGAACATCCTTCTCAATTTACTTGATGCAAAATTTCATAAGATATTAAGTGTTGCTTTTTTCATTTTTTAAGAATAAATCTAACACAGTTTAGTGAGGTTATCTAAAAAGTATTTTAAAAAATAATAAAATAAAAACAGATAATAAGTGATTTGGAAGATGGATGGATAATAATATTTGAATATATATTCACTAAAATAGTCTCATAATTATATAAATTACACAGTTTTTTACAGAAACAAGCATATATGCTATCAATCACATCTATCAAAAGTATAAATATATATTAGTATATGTATAGTAGAGGTCGGCAAATGCGTCGGCGTGTTCAATTGCATTTTTTCATGATAACGGCATTTTTGGTCGTACAGATAAGAGTAATACACCATTAAACAATTTGCGTCTCCTATTTAAGTATGTATAGGTAAAAGAGAGTTACAAAACAGCAGACTTATGTGGCAATGCTGTTACTTGCATGATGAAACTAAACAATTAGTAATTATTATGATGTTTATTAGTTATATTTAAGCAACGGCAGTGTGAGATAAGGCTGGGAGTTTGGTTCTGTTCAGCAGTTATATTCTACCAGACTGCAGTAAAGCCCAGAGGAAAGGGAAGCCAGCCAGCAACACAAGAAATCTGGCCAGTACGTAAGCCTGGTAGAGAAAAAACACCAAGCACACAATGGATGATTACATTTTTGTCACAGCGTGTTGCCAGTGCACCCTTGAGAGATGCATTTAAACTAAAATTGCCCTTGGTGACAACTAAAGATAACTATGAGCCTCTATCACTGAGCCAACATCTTTCCTCGCTGTAAACATGCTTATAGTGTTTACATGTAAACACTTGTAAGGTCTGAAAGATTGACATTGTGAATGGGTCATGCAGTACCGTATGCAGTGCATTTCCAGCTGTGTACCTTAAATAAAAATTAACAAAATATGCAAGTAATAGGGTATGTGCAGACCTATATGTGCTGGTCAAGCTCATGCATTTAAATGGTATTTATCACAAAATTTGAGAATTAACTGGAGACCTATCTGGAAGGAAATACAGAGCAAAAGTTAACTAAAAGGAGTTAGAAGACGAAAAAAAAAAAACGGTGGAAAATTGAAACTGAAAAAAAAAATCAATCATTACTAATTAACACACTATCTCTAGAAAGATGTTGAAAATGTTTTGTTTGAAATTTTTATTAGAAAAAAATTATAAAAAATGTCTGCTACATTAGAAAAAATTTATGTTTTTGATATTAGAAGTTGACATAAATAGCAACATTGTCTTTTAGTTAAATAAACTAGACTAGTTAAATGGATAAAAGTGCTAATAAAAACTAATATGATTTTTATCTTTAAGGCAAGACACCCCAGGTGAATAGCGTAAGAGAGAAAAAAAATGTATGTATAAATATAAATGAACAAATAATAAACCATAATTCCCCAGTAGAAGTATGGTTATTACATTAAGAATTGCAAAAAATTTTTGTACGTTTTTTTTTTATTGTTATTTAAATATGCAAATTAGGCATTACCTAGTTAAATAAGCATTCATGTCTGCTACATTAGAAAAAATTTATGTTTTTGATATTAGAAGTTGACATAAATAGCAACATTGTCTTTTAGTTAAATAAACTAGATTAGTTAAATGGATAAAAGTGCTAATAAAAACTAATATGATTTTTATCTTTAAGGCAAGACACCCCAGGTGAATAGCGTAAGAGAGAAAAAAAATGTATGTATAAATATAAATGAACAAATAATAAACCATAATTCCCCAGTAGAAGTATGATTATTACATTAAGAATTGCAAACATTTTTTGTACGTTTTTTTTTTATTGTTATTTAAATATGCAAATTAGGCATTACCTAGTTAAATAAGCATTAATTTGCATACATTTCTAGAATAAAAATCTGAACATTGGATAAAGCCAGTTTCAAAATTCTTGTTTCGGTTTGTTGACATATTAGAGTCAAATGTATAGAGCAGATTTTAGATATCATTCCATAAATTTGAAAATTTCAGTTCAGTTCTGGCTCAGTGCAGGAATAAAAATCTAATTTTGAGAAAAATGGCTTTTAAATACAGTGTATTTATTACAATTGAAAGATAAAGTGCAATGAAAGAAACATTAAAAGTGTATGTTTAATGTTTTTTTATTCCACTAGTCTGAAGAAAAAAAAACACTTGAAATCAAAAAGGCCAATGCATAAAAAACAATGTTTTGCCTGTAATATAATATAATATAATATTATACAATATTATATAATATTATATAAAATTATATATTTATGATGGGGACATAACAAAACCAAACCAAATACCATTTGTAATGTTTGTTCTATGGACTTTGTTAAATATGTGATTGTCATCATTTGCTTCTTTGCCACAGAAAATCCAGACGATAAGCGCAGTGGATCCAGATGACCCGGTCGGTGGACATCGCTTCTTGTTCTCTTTAGCACCAGAGAGCTCAGTGCGAGCAAACTTTTCACTCCGAGATAATGGAGGTGGGTGCCCTCTCACATTGTCTGGCCTTCTAACTAGCTCACTGTCTCTCTTCATGACAACACAGACCAATCAAATGGGAGAAATCTTTAAGACACATGGCCTCTCCAAGTCTAGCTGTTTAAACTGAGGCAGCTCGTTCTGCAGTAGCCATAACTTTAGGTCAGTCTGGGCCCGCTGCGGTCTGCAGAGAGGCCAGATCTTTCGTTTCTTAATAAACTAAGCGCTCAACTCTCTGCAGATAACACAGCTGGGATCTTTACACAACGCACCGGATTTGGCCGAATGCACAAGAGCACCCATCTAGTGGCTGTGGTGATCTCAGACGGACACATTCCCATGCAGAGCAGCACGGGCACGGGCACGCTCACAATTCGGGTTTGTACGTGCGACCGAGACGGCAACATGGAGATGTGCAACGCCGAGGCTCTGAGCAGCGCTGCGGGGCTCAGCACGGGGGCGCTGGTGGCCATCCTGCTCTGCATCCTCATCCTGCTCTGTAAGTAGCCTTCAGTTCTCTCTTTTGACTTTAACAATCAGATCACTTTTCCTACGTCCATCTGTCTGATGGCCGCTTCCTCCATCTGTCTGTCTGCTGTGAATCCGACTGTTCATCTTTCAAGCCCTTTGTTAGTGGGACTTTTCAGTTCATTTTCCCACCTGTCTTCCTGTCAGTTAGCGCTTTTGTCTGTGCTGCCATGTGATTAATTACAATTCCATTGGTCTGAAGTGTGTACGCCTGATCTGCATGTAAAATAATTTGCAATTATGGAGGGAAAAAAGGAAAATAAAGAAAAACTATTTCTGACATGCTCAGATGGCTGAACTGATAAAACTCACTTGTTGGTTATTTATTCAGGAAACTGGGTAACAAGGGCTAAATTTCAGTTAAACTCAATCCATCCTTGATTTCGTTCAACAAAAAAAGGAATATCACATTTCAGTTTTAGACTTGATTTTAATTGAAGCACTTGTGTCTTCATACAACTAACATGCTTCTGTAATTGATCGATTTACTGTGGATTTATTTGATTTTTTTGACGATGCATTTGAATTGTTGTAGGAAAGCTTGCTTATTTGAGTTCTGCTAACTGTTAACATCAGCTAGATCTCACCTGTGAACTGCACGCAGTGGCTCTCTTAATGACCTGACACCTACATTAGGTGTCACCCACAGGGTGAAAGCATGCATCATGTATAAAACAATTCCTGCTCCACTACAGTGAAAGTTCACTGATAAAAGCAACCAAATGGCACTGGGGGGTTACTAAAAACGAATTGCGGCCCACTGAAAGTGTGGTTGCACACACTGTCTGAATCACTTCTTCAAAATGCCAAAAGCGTACTTGACTACACCGCACATCTGGATATATGGCTGTTTATAATGCTCTTATTCATCATTTGATGAATATCTGCTATAATGATCAGTAGCAAATTACATTTCATTTACCACCTGCTTTCTGCGGGTGGTTTTAGCTAACGCTATTTAGCAGCATTGAGTTGCTAATGGTATTTTATATTACATATATATAT
>NW_015505184.1:3254933-3288862 GCF_001515645.1 Sinocyclocheilus grahami
ATATATATATATATATATATATATATATATATATATATATACACAGTGGCATGCGGAAGTTTGGGAACATCTTGCAAAATCTGTGAAAATGTGAATAATTTTAACAAAATCATACAAGAGATCATACAAAATGCATGTCATTTTTTATTTAGTACTGTCTTGAATAAGATATTTTACATAAAAGATGTTTACATATAGTCCACAAGACAAAAAAAAATGCTGAAATTATTAAAATGACCCCTTCAAAGGTTTGGGAACCCTTGGTTCTTAATACTGTGTGTGGTTACCTGGATGATCGATGACTGTTTTTTTATTTTGTTTTGTGATGGTTGTTCATGAGTCCCTTGTTTGTTCTGAACAGTTAAACTGAGCACTGTTCTTCAGAAAAATCCTCCCATGTCCTGCAGATTCTTCAGTTTTCCACCATCTTTAGCATATTTGAACCCTTTCCAGCAGTGACAGTATGATTTTGAGATCCATCTTTTCACACTGAGGACAACTGAGGGACTCAAACACAACTATTAAAAAAGGTTCAAACATTCACTGATGATCCAGAAGGAAACACGATGCATTAAGAGCACTTTTTACATTTGAAGATCAAGGTAATTGTACTTAATTTGTCTTCCGGGAAACATGCAAGTATCTTCTGTTGCTTCCGAAGGGCAGTACTAAATGGGAAAAAAAATTATATTTCAACAAAATAATAAAAATGTTGATATCTTCATCCTGTTCAAAAGTTCCTCTTAATGCATCGTGATTCCTTCTGAAACATCAGTGAATATAGTGTGTAAACTCAAACTTTTATTTTCAATGCAATTAAAATAAAATAATATATTTTCAAATGTAAATAATTTATTCCTGTGATGGCAAAGCTGAATTTTCAGCAGCCATTACTCTGGGTTTTAGTGTCACATGATCCTTCAGAAATATTTCCAATATTAGCTGATTTGCTTCTCAAGAAACATTTATTATTATCAATGTTGAAAACAGTTGTGCTGCTTAATATTTTTGTGGACACTTTAATCTGTGAAAATGTGAATAATTTTAACAAAATCATACAAGAGATCATACAAAATGCATGTCATTTTTTATTTAGTACTGTCTTGAATAAGATATTTTACATAAAAGATGTTTACATATAGTCCACAAGACAAAAAAAAATGCTGAAATTATTAAAATGGCCCCTTCAAAGGTTTGGGAACCCTTGGTTCTTAATACTGTGTGTGGTTACCTGGATGATCGATGACTGTTTTTTTATTTTGTTTTGTGATGGTTGTTCATGAGTCCCTTGTTTGTTCTGAACAGTTAAACTGAGCACTGTTCTTCAGAAAAATCCTCCCATGTCCTGCAGATTCTTCAGTTTTCCACCATCTTTAGCATATTTGAACCCTTTCCAGCAGTGACAGTATGATTTTGAGATCCATCTTTTCACACTGAGGACAACTGAGGGACTCAAACACAACTATTAAAAAAGGTTCAAACATTCACTGATGATCCAGAAGGAAACACGATGCATTAAGAGCACTTTTTACATTTGAAGATCAAGGTAATTGTACTTAATTTGTCTTCCGGGAAACATGCAAGTATCTTCTGTTGCTTCCGAAGGGCAGTACTAAATGGGAAAAAAAATTATATTTCAACAAAATAATAAAAATGTTGATATCTTCATCCTGTTCAAAAGTTCCTCTTAATGCATCGTGATTCCTTCTGAAACATCAGTGAATATAGTGTGTAAACTCAAACTTTTATTTTGAATGCAATTAAAATAAAATAATATATTTTCAAATGTAAATAATTTATTCCTGTGATGGCAAAGCTGAATTTTCAGCAGCCATTACTCTGGGTTTTAGTGTCACATGATCCTTCAGAAATATTTCCAATATTAGCTGATTTGCTTCTCAAGAAACATTTATTATTATCAATGTTGAAAACAGTTGTGCTGCTTAATATTTTTGTGGACACTTTGATACTTTTTGTCATAATTCATTGATAAATAGAAAGTTCAGAATTGCATTTATTTGAATATTTTGTGACAATATAAATGTCACTTTTGATCAATTTATATGTATCCTTGCTAAATTAAAAATAAAATCTTACTGACACCACACCTGTATATACATGTATGAGTATAAATAATATTTGCAAGGGTTTTTCATTCTGGTGCATCAATAATAATTATAATAATTGCATTTTTCCATCTCTCATTCTGTAGTGATCGTGGTGCTGTTTGCTGCCCTGAAACGACAGAAGAAGAAAGAGCCTCTGATCATCTCCAAGGAGGACGTGAGGGACAATGTGGTCAGCTACAATGACGAGGGCGGCGGCGAGGAGGACA
The DNA here is from genome assembly GCF_001515645.1 of Sinocyclocheilus grahami. Lineage (NCBI taxonomy): Eukaryota > Metazoa > Chordata > Actinopteri > Cypriniformes > Cyprinidae > Sinocyclocheilus > Sinocyclocheilus grahami. Next base: position 3,257,269 of record NW_015505184.1, read on the forward strand.
CTCAGGCCTTTGACATCGGAGCGCTTCGACATCCGGAAGTAATGGAGGAGAGCAAACTGCGGCGGGACATCCTACCCTCAGAGTCGCTCTACCCTCCGCCGCCACTTCGCAAAACCTTGGTGCCGTCCCGTGAGAACGCAGATGTGCGGAACTTTATCAACCAGCGCGTGCAAGAAAACGATGGCAACCCCACGGCTCCTCCTTACGACTCGCTGGCCACCTACGCGTATGAAGGTAACGGATCGGTGGCCGAGTCGCTCAGCTCGCTGGGGTCCATGTCCTCGGAAGGGGAGCAGGACTATAACTACCTCAGCGAGTGGGGACCGCGCTTCAGGAAGCTAGCAGACATGTACGGCGGCGAGGACAGCGACTGGGACTCCTAACGGACAGACTGTGGAGTGAGACTCATTTGCTGATCTGCCTCTACATGAAGACTGGAGTGGCAGAATGAGGCATCCTAATTTCTTTTACAAAGTGCCCTTTTATCCTTCTCTTTGTCCGACAATCAGGCAGCCGGTTGCTCTGTCCTGATTGGCTGATGAATGTCATGCTCTGGCGAGGAGGACGTATCCGTACGCTGGCTTCTCATCAGAAAGATCATCTGTTGTGACATCTTCCTGCATAATCCCAGATTGCTCTGGAGATGCCTGCAGTTTTTCATATCTGTAACCATCGCTGAAAACGTTCTTTGAAAAGCCAAGCATTTAATGCAGAAGCGCTCTTCAAATCCTGCTGCAAAGAGCAGTTTATCAGTTGACTGTGAGCCTGTGAAACACTTCAAGTGACACTCGAGCAGGTCATTGACTAAAAAAAGGCCAAGGCCGAGGACTTTATGAAAGTAATGAAACCACCGCCAAACTCGAGCCTATGAATTCACCATCAGACCTCAACGTGTAGCGGGCAGCTCAGAATCAAACCACTCAACATCATAGGAGTTGTCTAATAACTGGGAGGAATTTTCAAACCTTACTATTAACCATTTGCATAATTTTACTAATCTGCTTACGCACTCAAGAAAAGATGTGTTTGTGATTGTATGAAGCCCATCTAGAAAATGGGTCAGAAGATGTTTTACGGTTGGCACTGGTTTTCATCATCCACATGAAAAGAAAAAAAGCCATAAGCTTACAATTATCTGCTATGTCATTGGACCTAAATGTGTTTTGCTTCCTTTAGCAGTCTGACAAACGTTTGGTTGAACTCAGAACTGCTTAATATGACTTTCAGACTTTCACACGGTCCCTTAATGACGTGCTGCAAAATTTACATTCCATACTATTACCTTTAATCACTGTATGCGTGTGCTTTTTTTTTTCCTCTGTGTCTATTCACTCAGATGAGACCATGACATGAACCACAAAAGAGTCAAACCAGCCGAAAGAGAATGAAACGTTAATATCCATACATAGAATTACAGCTTTGTGGACCAAGAGTTCGAAACCAAAATTGTTAATTAATCACAGTTTAAAGCTGCAATTCTCACCTTTCCTCTGACAACCTTCTGCTTTTAATAGCGAGAGTCAAATAACCAGGGAAGTAATAAAAACTCAACTGATTTATTCCTCGGCTGAATGTTAACCACAACAGTGTTGTATTGAGGTGTGAGTCAAATCGTAAAGTAAATCACTCCGCAATGATTGCGCCCTCTCTTCAAACTACAAAATGAGCCTGGGATTGCTTTCACCTCTTCAGTTAGGAGGGGGTGAGTCAGCTCTGAACAGCGCTTCAGCAGGTAAATATTTGTGTTTTAGAAGCAGAAATTCCATTCTTTGTCACTGATATGCTGTAAAAAAGACAAAATGAAGAAAAAGATGGTAACTCATGCTGTAAAAACTTGGTTTAATGAACAGTGCTTTGTACCAGTGGCTTGGAAGAGTAGATTATGTCCATGTGCTACTTTGCTTTATATCTTGTGAAATTTTGTACCAAATATTTATATACCACAATGATGACTAAATATTCTTGAAATATGTACATTCAGTATTATTGTTTCTGTGTTTTCAAAGTGTTAAACTGTAAATGTGAGCTGGTTGCAGTTAATTTGATGATGTGCAAATGGAATCAAACTTTCATTAAAATAAATGTTCTCTTTTACAGAAAACCTGAGCAATTCTTTGCATGCCCAGAAACACTTATAAATGCATTACGTTAAGCTTTTGACTTATCAGAAGCAATTTGTATTTATTTATTTATTTATTTTGCAAATGACTGTTGGGATGTTGCCCATTTTGTGAGCAAAGATAAGTTCAATCATAAAACCTTAAATAAATGTATTTAATATTTATTTAAATGTAATCATATTTTATATGTGAAATATGTTTTAGATATGTATGTGTCTATAAAAATACAAAAAAGTATAAAATATACAGTATATATATATATATATATATATATATATATATATATACAGTATATATATATAAACATACCTAGCATATATAAATATAAGCTGTTATTGTTACTTCTGAACACAAAAATATATATTTTTTTAGAATTTATTTTTGTATTTTATTTTATCAGAAATATATGTCCTACACATATGATAGGATGTGTCTAATAGTATTACTTCCTGTGAACGCCCAATATATGTGCATGACTTTAACATGATTCTTAGAGGCCAAATGTCATGATCGTTATAAAAAATTATTGTTACTTCTGAACACAAAAATATATATTTTTTTAGAATTTATCTTTGTATTTTATTTTATCAGAAATATATGTCCTACACATATGATAGGATGTGTCTAATAGTATTACTTCCTGTGAACGCCCAATATATGTGCATGACTTTAACATGATTCTTAGAGGCCAAATGTCATGATCGTTATAAAAAATGTCCAGTGTCTGTCCCAGATCGTCAGCTCATTAGGCCAATCTATAATGAAGATCTCAAAGCTCGCCACTGGATTTGGAGGGAGAGGAAACAGTATTCATTTTAAATTGATTGGGGATCAGCAGTTGTGAGGCAGATGGTGACATTTCAAACAATGCCCATGTTAACTCAATCACCCTGCCACCCAGCACTCTGCAAATATGTACTTAGACACTAGTCTCATCTGGTCTTTCTGTGTGTCTGTACAAGGCCATTAAGGGCTTAAATATAAAGCAGCACTCCAGGATTCAGGTGCACTAATCTCATTTAGAAGGGTCAGTATGCATGTATTGGAAAGAAGATGGAAAAATTGTACTCCAGCAGAAGTGCTTTTGAAAGTGAAAGTGACGTGTGGCCAAGTATGGTGTCCCATACTCAGAATTTGTGCTCTGCATTTAAAGGGATCATATGATGCAATTAAAATGTTTCCTTTCTCTTTGGAGCGTTACAAGCTCTTGGTGCATAAATAAGCTCTGTGAAGTTGCAAAGACTAAAGTCTCAAATCCAAGGAGATATTCTTTGTAAAAGTTAAGAGTCAACCATGCCTACCTAAAACGGATCGTTCTAACACGTCTACGTCAGGATGTGGGAAGATTTGCATAACGCCGCCCAAATGTTCACGCAAAGAAAGAAGGCATAACTTTTATTATCGCTGTAGTATTGTTGCTGCCGCCATGTCGTGAATGCGCTGTGTGTTTCAATGTGAAAGTGAAACTACTTTGTTTGGCCTTCCAAAAGAGGACGATATCCGCTTCGTCATGCCTAGAGCTGATATGTGCTGGTCGCTGAGGAAATACATCAACTTCGCGCTGTGGATCACCGGATCGGCTTTCACCGTGGACGAAGCGGAGTCCAGCCCAGGGTCGTCACATGTGGTTGCCACAAGCCCGCCCATCACTCCTTCGTCGAATCCGCCGGCCTCTGCTCACTCTAGCCTGCCGTGTGTGACGCTGTGTTTCGTTGTGAAAGCGAAAACTACTTTGTTTGGCCTTCCAAAATAGGACACAACTAGAAATCAGTGGTTAAGTTGTATTTACAACACTGTTCCAGAACAGTTCAACACAAATATTCAGATTTGTCCAGCACATTTTATGGGGGACTGTTTCCTGATCCTGGGAAAGTAGACTACAATGTCGGCTGTTCTGACTCACAGACTGTAAGTACGTTTAAATATTTAAAGGATTTGCCACTGATGATTCAAACGCGAGTTTTGAGCAGTGTAGAGTAGCGCTTGTTGTTTGTCATTCCTCCGATCACAAATGCACACATGGTTTTATGTTTACGCAGGCGTGATGCGATGCGTAAAAAGACAGTATAAATCATTATAATCTGTAATTATGTCCCCACTGGATGCAACAAATGCATAGTTTATAATGGGTTTTAATGTTTTTGTCTCGTCGCTCTGGCCAGACAGGGCATCACAGTATGGAAAGGGGCACAACATTTCAGTCACACGCTTGAGGTATTCGGCCAATCACAACGCACTGGATAGCTGGCCAATCAGAGCACACCTCGCTTTTCAGACCAATGAGCTTTGTAAAAATCGATGCGTTTCAGAAAGGCGGGGCATAGAGGAGAAACAATAATGTACAGTATGTGGAAAATAAAGTGTTTTTTGAACCTTAAACTGCATAAACACATTTAATTACACCAAATACACAAAATAATGCTCTTTTTAGCAACATCATATGTGCACTTTAACCCATCCAAGTGCACACACACAGTAGTGAACACACACACGGAACAGTGGGCAGCCAACGCTACAGCACCCGGGGAGCAGTTGGGGGTTCAGTGCCTTGCTCAAGGGTCTCATCTCAGTCGTGGTATTGAGAGAGCACTGGTTATTCACTCCACCCACCTACAATCCCTGCCGGACCTGAGACTCGAACCCACAACCTTCGGGTTACAAGTCCAACTCTCTTTCAATATTGAAAAAGCAGACAAATGGATACATTTGAAAACCATATAAAGGATTGCTATTTTAAATGAATAGTTAATTATCAAATAAATAAATAAAAAAAGATTTACAAACCTGCATGTCAATTCAAACCCATATGCAGTTGCTTTTGCACACACACAAAAGTTTTTCTTTGTTGTCTATGAAAAAAAAAAAAAAGATGAGGGGAACATTTCTATGGTTACCCTGCTGTGATTTTATATTTAATTAAAAAGTACGGATTTTATAAATGTTATTTGTATTTAATGGACCATAAAAAGTCATCCATACAAGCTATATTCTAATCTGTTTTAAGCTATAGCTTCTATGAAAAACAGATCCAAATGTCAGTTAATATTTCTTCCTCTTCTTCTTCTTCTTGAAGCTCAATGACATGAAGGTGAATCAATAATTATTTCCTTCTGGAGAAAAAAAAAACTTAAACGAGCCTGCACTAGTTGGCTGGTCTTAGCTGGTTTAAGCTGGAAGTATGCTAAAGGAGTGGTCAAAACCCTTGTAGAACCAGCCTGCAAACCAGTCATGACCAGGCTGGAAGATCAGATAAAACCAGCCAACCGGTTTCAGCTAGTTTTTCCAGCAGGGAATGGGTGAACTTTGTTTAACAATACGTGCTCAGTCATCAGATGCGGATTTTTCGTATAATGAAAGAGCCTGGGCAAAACTTAAACAGCTTTTACCTGATATGCATAAGACATGAAGTTTTGCTGCACTAAAATGTTGCAAACTCCCTCTTGACTTGAGTTCATTACAAGCTTATATCTCGAATCAAATACAGCTGGTAATCGTAGGATAAGCCCGAAGACACGATTACATGAACTACGCAGTAATGAAAGCAAGGGTGGCACAAAGCAGAAGAAGAAAGTACACTCAAGTGTGTTTTAATCTCTGTAACGTTAAGCCGACTAAAGGTTAGCTGTGCTTGAGGCCGGCGCTGGATGTACGCTGGGGATCCGTCGCTCTCCCGGCCGACTCTGAGAAGGAGCCGGCTGAATCAAGAGCAGTCAACATGTCACCGCAGCAGTGCGGCTGCTGAGGGTTGTAACTCATCATGGCCGAGGCTTAAAACGCTGCGTCGCTTCCCATTAGCCTCGCCTGTCTCTTTAGCCTTAATCTTTAATGGGCATGTCATGTTAGGGGAAATGCTAAACACCAATCTACCTCATCTTGTGCTTTGATTTCCTTCTCTTTCTACCCAACGCTTTCATGGGGTGCCGTTGCCATCATCATCGCTGACAGGCGAAGTTTTCATTGTTATTCACAAAACCATGTCAAATTTTTCGGATTTAACTTTATTCCAGAGAGTTCTAAAGCACCATTCCCGCTTTCTTTTGTGCCAAAAATGATGTTTATATTCAATCTGTCAAGCTGCAAATGTTGTGAAGTGCACTGAAAGGTCTGTTGTCTGCGTTATCTAAGAGCTCCTGATGTTGTTTTGAATGCGTCGTGTCATGGCCTATTTTCCAGTCATTCACCAAATGAGTCCCAATCACTTCTACACTCATTTTGGTTACTTGTTGTAGTTCTGACTCATTTAACAAGCAATAGGCTGTTTATTTGCCATACAAAAGACATTTAGCTATGGCTCAAAATAATCTCCCGAACAGCATGTTTAGTGATACGTACACCATCGTTCAACAGTTTAAGCAACAGTGACTGTTAAAACTTTATGTAGCCATCATTAGACTGTGATACAGTGAGCACTTTTGATGGATTATTCTAATTAATATGGACTCTTGCGCTTTTCTTGGAATGGTACTGATGGGAAGTATCTTATCTCAGAGTCCAATACATCTCGTGTTTCAAAAGTGTCCAAACTTTCTGAACTTCTCAGTCAAATATAGGCCTACACTGATTAAAAAAAACTCCTTTGAGTCTCTGAAGCAAAAAATCTTGTCAGCATTAATGCAACATGATCTTTATCACCCACAGTATCCTTTTTTTTTTTTACATAAAACTGACTAAATTAAAAGCTAGTGGGGAAAATTACAAGAAACTGAATGTGACTGATGAATTGGTACAAATTAACCCATTTAGAAAATGTACAATGAAAATATGACAGGTGTTGCATGGCATTTAGGCTATGAATTGCCAGTGGTGGATGAAGTAATTTTATTTAAGTGCCTTTTGCTGATATCCTTTCCTTTATTACAGCATTTTCATTTTGGAAAACTTCATTCCAAAACGTAATATCTTACTTTTGACTAATTTTAACTACATTCCTTGTTCTTTTGAACTAAAGCTCCACAGCAGGATAGCAATGTCTGAGTCATGAACAAATCACTCATGTGAGTTGATTCTTTTAGACTTACCTATTAAATTGGTTCACAAATTGCAGTAAAGGATTCATTTGCGAACTGATCCAATTGCATCTGTTCTCGAATCAACAACTGATTCAGTGATCTGCATGAAGCGAGTCTCTAGTTAAACATTCTAACTTGAGGGTGCAGAGGATTTGACTGATGGTACAAAAATACACTAATGCTGAACTTAAGTAATGTTTGTTGTAAATGAAAATCATATTTTGGCTGTGACATGACTAAGTTATATGTGAACTATACTGTATCTGCTGTTAAGGGGAAACAACTTGGTTCATAGTTTGACATTCTTGAATGTTGACAACTACAGTAGTTTTCTAGTAATTTTTCCATTAATTTATTTTAAAAAATCATAATAATGTCAGACTGAGATAAAACTCATTTAAGCTCTGTCCTATGTGTGTGTGTCTATAACATTAGACCCCTATCTCCTTAGGTATTTTGCAACCCAATCTCACAGGAAACCCTATTTAATTTAATGAGGAGGCAATTGCGTGTGAATTGTTACGATGTGAATCGTACAAATACATTCGATTTCTTAAAAAAAAAAATACACATGAAGGTCCACCCCTAAACATAACCATCAATGTGGTTTGAGAAATGCAGATGAATGAGGTCAAATTAGCCACCAGTTCTACCAAAACGTTACGAAATTAAGAATTGCAATGAAACTGTGTTGGTATTTTGAGCAGTGCACTCTAAATAAAGTCCATAAAAATACTGTACTATGACAGAATTTCCATATGTTGTTGTTGTTGATTTTTATTTACTCATATTTTGAATTATGTATTGCACCATGTTGTGTTTTAAGGTTGAGGGAAATGTCTGTAAACTTAACAGAAAATGTAATGGTATCGGATAACAGTATCTGTTTTTCTACAGATATACGTTTACTGGAGGCCGGTTATCTGTACTTTTTGTGTACTTCATCTACCACTGTGATTTGCAAACCAAAAGTCCTAGTACCAGACAATACTGTGACATTAGGCAATTCACAGAGCCTTCAGTTTTTGTCCCTGCACCCTGCTTATCTGGGTACATGACAGGTATTTGGTAATCACTGTCTGCCCATCAGAACAACACAGCGTGTTGAAGAGTGAGTGGTCTAGAAGACAGCCGATGTCAAAAAGGCCAGCAAAAATTCATTAGAGCTTGAAATATCTAACCTGTAAGGCACCAAGTAACAATCTCCCACCGGGTTTCATGTCTAGTTTTTCATGTCCGTAGTGAATGTGAAGCCATGCACAGAGGATCCAAATTTGTAAGGACACCCCCCGTATATGCGCGGAAGTAGTCGTAGCTCTTTTCTTTTGAACTTCTGAACCTTTGCAGCCACATTAGGCAAACACTGTTTCCTGCTAGAAAGGACACAAAGGATCGCTTCAAAACAATGCACATCTGAGGTGCTAACATCTCTGTCCAATGGGCCGGAAAATGTAGCCTTTACCGCACACCAGTGGAAGGAAGGAACATTTATTGGCCACACAATGTCCGTCATCACGGACCAATTCGCGAAAGCAAAGGCTGCATTCCATTTTTACCCCAAGTTTCCATTTTCCCACAGTTTAGCACTTACCTGCCTCCAAAAAGCATGGCTATTGCTTTGTCATCAGATGGTGGATTATCGGCAGAAATGTGAAGCTGTTGTCAAATTGAGATTTTCTAATATGCCTCCATCTGCCATGTCTATGACTTTATGTTTACTCGGATGGGGGGTGGGGGGGGGTCCGGAGGAGAAGAAATGAAAGATCATCGGGTCTGCCGCATCTCATCCACTTCTCTACATTTCATTTCACCCTCAGTATTCATTTTCCTGCCCCTAAAATGATCAGAATAATTCATGTGCTCCAGCATTGCCTGTAGAATGCGATTTCCACTTCTCGGCCCTCTCAGCTGAACAACCCCACAGAGGCTTTGGACTTTGAGGTCACTCGGATCCAGCATAGATGATGCCCATATCTATAATTCAATGGACAGGAAAAAAGGGATGAGTACAGATCACAGACTACTTAGAAGACATACGGTGGTGTGGAATCTCCCTCGTGTCCACAAGATTGGACCCACATTCCGATGGGGGCATCTAAAAGCAAAGTCCATTAGTAGGAACCTTTTCTTTAAAATATTCCTGCCCTCTGAAATGTTTGTTTTGGCCCTTTTAACTGAACTTTTAGTTTTAGTCTATTTTAGGGCTTTTTTTCAAATGTAAGTGTATTTGCGTTCTCAGTTCGATCGCCCAGATGTCACTGAATCCACTTTCGTTGCAAACACATGGCAATATGAAAATGGTTCCATTTTCGTCTTAGATGCACTTAGCTTTACCAAGTTTAAAACTCCGGTGTACTAAACAGGCTTTTTGCTCAGAAATGGGAGACATAAAAATTGCACTAGTTCAAACAGGATTACAGACCTTTTCATGTGGAGTGCTAGTCCTTTCAAGTTCGATCACAAGTGGCCATTAGGTCTTCTTGCATAGCTTCCTTCTCAAGCACTTCATTGATTGAGCTCAAGGGCCTCACTTAACCAGTCCAGTTACCTATTAATAATCCTCGTTGCGAACGAAGAACGACACAAGCGCATCTGTCAAGTCTAAACATATTGTGAAGACCTTATATCACAGAGAAAATTAAATACTCTACTATGTGGGTACTGTCAATCATCTCTGCCCTTGAGATAGAAATAATGCAGTTTACTGAAAAAGAGATGCCTTGATACAACAACTACAGTTCTTCGTGTGGATCTGAAGGGAGATTGAGTCCTTGATACGATCTATTTTGAACAAACCTATAACAAACCAATTTTCTTCACTTTGCAACCGCATGATGCATATAAAATGGCAATAGAATGGTTGATAATGAAGCAGAATGAATCAGTAAAAGCTCTTCTTGGTCACAGTACATCCTTGTAGTCGTTTTCTGGCACAATGCACCATGTAGCACATTTGTGGTCTGGAGAATTGCTCTCAGAAAATAATTTGTATTGATTTTCTATTAATTGTAGAGTCATATTTGTATGTAATGATTAATTTAATGGCTTAAAAGTGTTTGTTACCTGCAATAGATGCATCACTGTGCAATAACGGCGGAGTGGATGCAACTATTTGTATTTAACTATCTATCTTTTGTACGATTTATAAAGTTTAAATACTGCTACATTTGTTGGTGTTGTTTAAAAGCATTTTGTTAAATATTCTCACATCAACAATTTAACAATTAGAAATCACTCACTATAAATAATGATATTAATAATCACTCCAGGGCAAGATACCTAAAGAATTTTCCCTCCAAAATTTTTATTTATCGGTTTCATTCATTCATTCATTCAAAAAAAGGGCAAATTGACCTGGTGCTGAGACTTAAACTTTTCAAAACCAAACAAAACCCAAGCTGAAATGTGGACCACTATGGTACTGGTATAACTATACAAAAACTTAACATTTCAGCCAGTTCTACTTAGTTACATTTAGATCTATGGTTCCTCTTCAGGAACTCGAGCTGCGTCGGAGGACGCTTTGGGAATGCCGTTCAGCATGACCGGCTCTGAACCACGTGTGTAATCAGTCCAATGGATGGGCGAGACGTCACGGGCAGGGTGACGTGGCGACCAGGAAGCTTAAAAGCACGTATGGTGAAACCGACGTCAGCTTTCTGTCATTCAGCAAGCACTCTGTGTGTGTCAGTCTGATATCTGTTTGTGAGTCTTATTTAGTATTGTCTGTCACGAAATCTCAAGACAAAACCAGACACCTAAGGCGAGGGCAGGCAGCGTTCAGGCTGTGTGTTCCTCCCTGCCCTGGAACTGGTGGGGATAGCCCCTCCCTGCCCTGGAACAGTAAACCTACTTTACTGGTGGGGATACACACAGTTTGTTTGTTGTCTGCTTGGGAGCAAGCACGCAGTCAGCTCTCGAAAAAAAAGGAGCTGACGGCCCGTTTTGGTAGCGTTTGTTACTGCCTTGCTTCGCTCTCAGATGGCTCTCTTTGAGGAGCTTTCACTAGCGTTCCTCGTGGTGCCGGCCCCACTTTCACAGAGGCGGAGCGGCGGCTGTGCTCGTGGGTTTCGCATATGGATCTGGTGGAGGGAATGTAGACGGGCGCGTCCCTATCTACTTCCTTAACCACCAGATTCGGCGCCCGCTCTCAGGTTTCGGAAGCCCGCGCTGCGGTACTTTCCCCCCGGGGAGAGGGCGCGACACTCCACCTGTCTTTCTCCAAAGAGATTGATACGGAGGGCATCAAAGAGCTCGCCAGTTGCACAAGCATCAGTTACACAAGCATATTATGCCTGATATTATAATGAGCAGCATTAATGGGGAGCGGAGCTCGCGCAGTTGGCTCTCGGGGGGCGTATTGGGCTTTTCCCGCTGTTAAGCGATCCGCTCTCGTCCCTCCCGCTGTTGTCCATGCCTGTGATCTTGCGATTACAGACCTGCTGCTGCTGAGGCACGGCGGCGACTGAGATCGCGGGGATCGCACATGATGGGTGGACGGGTTCCCTAGATCTAGAGCTCGTTCTCGAGTCTTGGAAGCCCGCGCTGCGGTTCTTCCCCCTCTGAGTGAGAGCTTGCTGATGTGGCCATCTTTCTCTGAGGAGATTGATGTTGTTTGTGTGACTGAGCGGCTCACGCGCTGCCGAGGCAATGCTTATATTACATCATTCGGTTTTTGATGTGAATCTTACTCACCAGACCGTATTTACTCCTCTGGTTGTTTGACTGCATTTAATTCTGAGGAATAAAATTAAGTATTTATCTGACAATGAGAAGTTAGATATGCAGGGGCACTTGGGATAAAAAATAAATAAATACATTTTCTCGAGTGAGAGCACGACTTTACCTCTCTTCCTCTGAGGAGGTTGAGGCGGTCAGAAGGGGCTGCTGGGCGGGAGCAGTCCCAACCTACCATATTCTAGCCCCTCATTCTGGGGGTCTCACTTCTCGTACTCTGCAGAGTCTAGAGTCAGAGTGGCGCTCCCAGGCCGAAGGCTTCTAGCGGAAGCCGGTTCTGCAGACCATCATTCTCGCTGGATAGTCTTCGTCGTAAACGTCCTGACACCTAAGACCTAGGACTTTTTGAGGGCCAGCTCCCTCTGGGGAAGAGCGGTGTACACGCACAAGCATCAGTTACACAAGCATATTATGCCTGATATTATAATGAGCAGCATTAATGGGGAGCGGAGCTCGCGCAGTTGGCTCTCGGGGGGCGTATTGGGCTTTTCCCGCTGTTAAGCGATCCGCTCTCGTCCCTCCCGCTGTTGTCCATGCCTGTGATCTTGCGATTACAGACCTGCTGCTGCTGAGGCACGGCGGCGACTGAGATCGCGGGGATCGCACATGATGGGTGGACGGGTTCCCTAGATCTAGAGCTCGTTCTCGAGTCTTGGAAGCCCGCGCTGCGGTTCTTCCCCCTCTGAGTGAGAGCTTGCTGATGTGGCCATCTTTCTCTGAGGAGATTGATGTTGTTTGTGTGACTGAGCGGCTCACGCGCTGCCGAGGCAATGCTTATATTACATCATTCGGTTTTTGATGTGAATCTTACTCACCAGACCGTATTTACTCCTCTGGTTGTTTGACTGCATTTAATTCTGAGGAATAAAATTAAGTATTTATCTGACAATGAGAAGTTAGATATGCAGGGGCACTTGGGATAAAAAATAAATAAATACATTTTCTCGAGTGAGAGCACGAGTTTACCTCTCTTCCTCTGAGGAGGTTGAGGCGGTCAGAAGGGGCTGCTGGGCGGGAGCAGTCCCAACCTACCATATTCTAGCCCCTCATTCTGGGGGTCTCACTTCTCGTACTCTGCAGAGTCTAGAGTCAGAGTGGCGCTCCCAGGCCGAAGGCTTCTAGCGGAAGCCGGTTCTGCAGACCATCATTCTCGCTGGATAGTCTTCGTCGTAAACGTCCTGACACCTAAGACCTAGGACTTTTTGAGGGCCAGCTCCCTCTGGGGAAGAGCGGTGTACACCGCATTACACGGTGCCCGTCTCTCCTCAGTGCCCTCAGGAAATCGGTCTGCCAACCCTGCCGGTGTTCCAGGGCGCAGCGGTCTCTGGCGAGCGCTTCTCTCAGTTACCGCCCGGAAATGTAGCGGTACTAAGAGGCTCGATACCTCTACGGAGGTCTCTAAAGCAGCTAGTACGGTCATCCCCTGCCGGTCCGCCGCTTCAGGGCACCGAGCTAGCTCCTCTAGGTGCACCAGAGGCCAGTCTCGCGAGACTGGTTCCCTTAGGAGGTCACCTGGCGGTGTGGGAGTCCCTGCCAAGTGTGCTTAATTGGGTCCTGCCCTGAGCAGGCTCTGGTCTAGTCTTCCTAACAGACGACGTGGGTCTGAGGGCCGTCATTTCCACGGAGGTCTCTAGAGCAGCTAGTACGGTGGTCCCCTGCCGGTCCGCCGCTTCAGGGCACCGAACTAGCCACTCTGGTTACACCAGAGGTCAGTCTCGAGAGACTAATTCCCTTAGTAGACTATTTGGCAGCGTGAAAACTACTGCCAAACATGTCTCAGTGAATGAGAAGTTAGATATGCAGGGGCACTTGGGATAAAAAATAAATAAATACATTTTCTCGAGTGAGAGCACGAGTTTACCTCTCTTCCTCTGAGGAGGTTGAGGCGGTCAGAAGGGGCTGCTGGGCGGGAGCAGTCCCAACCTACCATATTCTAGCCCCTCATTCTGGGGGTCTCACTTCTCGTACTCTGCAGAGTCTAGAGTCAGAGTGGCGCTCCCAGGCCGAAGGCTTCTAGCGGAAGCCGGTTCTGCAGACCATCATTCTCGCTGGATAGTCTTCGTCGTAAACGTCCTGACACCTAAGACCTAGGACTTTTTGAGGGCCAGCTCCCTCTGGGGAAGAGCGGTGTACACCGCATTACACGGTGCCCGTCTCTCCTCAGTGCCCTCAGGAAATCGGTCTGCCAACCCTGCCGGTGTTCCAGGGCGCAGCGGTCTCTGGCGAGCGCTTCTCTCAGTTACCGCCCGGAAATGTAGCGGTACTAAGAGGCTCGATACCTCTACGGAGGTCTCTAAAGCAGCTAGTACGGTCATCCCCTGCCGGTCCGCCGCTTCAGGGCACCGAGCTAGCTCCTCTAGGTGCACCAGAGGCCAGTCTCGCGAGACTGGTTCCCTTAGGAGGTCACCTGGCGGTGTGGGAGTCCCTGCCAAGTGTGCTTAATTGGGTCCTGCCCTGAGCAGGCTCTGGTCTAGTCTTCCTAACAGACGACGTGGGTCTGAGGGCCGTCATTTCCACGGAGGTCTCTAGAGCAGCTAGTACGGTGGTCCCCTGCCGGTCCGCCGCTTCAGGGCACCGAACTAGCCACTCTGGTTACACCAGAGGTCAGTCTCGAGAGACTAATTCCCTTAGTAGACTATTTGGCAGCGTGAAAACTACTGCCAAACATGTCTCAGTGGGTCCTGCACACTGTAGTGAGAGGCCACAGAATCCAGTTTGGTTCTCCTCAGCCTCAATTCAACGGGGCCTTTCCCACCCTGGTGGGCCCTGAGCAGGCTCTGGTAATGGAACAGAAGTAGACACTCTCTGAGGATGGAGACCATCGAGGTGGTCCCTCCTCGCGCAGCAGAGTCCGGGTCCTACAGCCGGTACTTCACCGTTCCGAGGAAGGATGAAGGGCATCCTTCCTCATCATAGGAAGTTCCTGAGGTTTGCTTTAGGGGGAAAAACCCTACCAATACCGGTTCTTCCTTTGGCCTTGAACTCTCACCCCACACTTTCACGACTCAACCACATCGACGATTGGTTGATATTAGCTCAATCAGAGCACATGGCGGTTCGACATCGAGTTGACATCATGAGTGGCCACCCTGCCCGCGGTCTGTGGAGTGGTCGCCATCTGACATGGCATTTAAACTGCCTGGAGATGCTGGCCATGCTTCATGCACTAAGACACTTCCTCCCAGACCTAAGAGGTCACCATGTGTTGGTGGGATGCCCTTTCCCCCGATCACCCTGCTCCCGGGAGTTCTGGAGAGAGTGCGCCAGGACTGTCTTCTGCTAGTAGCCCCGTTCTGGCCGGGCCGAGTGTCGGGCCTGATTTCTCTCCTCGACGGCACTCTATGGGAAATTCCCATCAGGAGAGATCTCCTATCACAGGCGGAGGGTACGATCATCCACCCCTGGAGCTGTGGAAGTTGTGGGTGTGGCCCCTGAGGGGGCACAGCTCATAGCTTCCGGTCTCTCAACCGAGGTTGTTGAGACCATCCCCAAATCCAGAGCTCCCTCAACGAGGAAACTGTACACCTTGAAGTGGAAACTTTTCACTTCTTGGTGCGGAGACTGCCAGCTCGACCCAGTTAACTGCCCGATTGGTACCGTGCTGGAGTTCCTGCAGGCCTGATTCTCCGCAGGGTTGACCCACTCCACCCTGAAGGTCTACGTGGTGGCCATTGCGGCCTACCACGCCCCTCTCGGTGACCAGTCAGTGGGCAGACACCCCCTAGTTACACGTTTCCTCCGTGGTGCGCTGAGGCAGAGGCCTCCGGCTCCCTTCAGGGAGTCAGACCAGTAGAAGCTTAACTGTATGTGTCCAGTGTGAGCTGACCTGTGGAGAAGGGTGGACCAACTGCTTGTGTCCTATGGTCCCCCTAAGAGAGGTCTTCCAGCTACAAAACAGACCCTCAGTCGGTGGATAGCAGATGCCATTTCTATCGCTTATGAGTCCTCTGATCTCCCTTCGCCTCTAGGGGTCAAGGCTCATTCTACTAGAAGTGTGGCAGCCTCCAAGGCCTTCTTGGCAGGTGTCTCGATGCAGGACTGGATGGTCGACGCCCCTAACCTTTGTCTATGGCTTAGACATGTGAGCCACTCCTGGCTCTTCTGTTCTCTCACCCTAGCTGTGCAGGCTTCCACACTAGGCGAAGATTTGAAAGTCTGGCGGCATGGGCATACTCGTTCCCAAAGCGTCCTCAGACGCAGCTCGAGTTCCTGAAGAGGAACGTCTCAGGTTATGCATGTAACCATGGTTCCTTGAGGGAACAAGACGCTGTGTCTCGGGGCCATACTTTCGGCATCTCTGCTTGCTTCACTCCTAGAAGCTGACGCTGGTTTCACCGCATGTGCTTTTAAGCTTCCTGGTCGCTACGTCACCCCACCCGTGACGTCTCACCCATCCATTGGACTGATTACACACGTGGTTCAGAGCCGGTCACGCTGAAGGGCATTCCCAAAGTGTCCTCCGACGCAGCGTCTCGTTCCCTCGAGGAACCATGGTTACATGCGTAACCTGAGACGTTCATTTTGAGCGTCAGCGATTTAATCACTGGCATTCTCCACGCTCACCTTCATTCATGATTATTTCAAATATTGAGGGCCCTCTAAATCATCCATGGTACTTCAGCCACTTCTGCTTTGGTCTGGAGGAGAGGTGTCCCTTCTCATCTTCTCCACACCACTCATTCTCAGAGGCTCTAAGACACTCTCAGACATGGGGCCGTCGGCTCCTCCCATATCACTTCAAATGAGATCACCATTCTTTGTCTTAAGGGCTTTTAAGAAGAAAGAGCACATTTTTGCTCTGGGTTCAATGAGTGCTGACTAAAATGTATTGTTTCAAGGGGGGTGACTATTCTCTAAATTATTATCTACAATTTTATCTCTGTTTGTCAAATGTAATAATATATCAGTTTTTAAAAAGATGCTTTCATTTGACAGCAATGACATGGAGGAAGCCTAATAAAGTAGTCTGCTTCATATGCTTCATATCGCATCCCATCTGGGAAAGGCCATAAGTGAAAAATACATTGAAATTGGCTGCCATAAAGCACGGCTGTCCCACTTTCTTGGGCACATTGTGTTAGGCTCTACATTTTAATTTTCAACTCTCAAAAGACACACACCTCATTAGGCATGCTGTGATGCCAAGAAAAGGAATGAATGGAATAAGTCCGCTAATACATTAAAACTCCCCTGATAAAACATCGCCATTAGATCGCATACAAAAATACTTTACTTTAGAGGACTTGTATGATTATTTAAGTAAGCAACCAGAAGTGCATTCTCACTGTTGATTTACTGATAGAAACGAACAAAAGAGCTCTGCCATTTTTATATTGATTATTTTGCTCTGGAGAACATGTATATCCATCTAAACAGGCTGGACAGACTGGCAGCTGCTTCTATGTGCTGTTAACATTGCTATCTGGAGGGGGAAAAAATGATTTTCTGTTTCAGAGTGGTCCTATATCATAAATCCAGGGTAAATGATAAAATCCCAGGTGTTTTTGATGAGCTGTTGTACTGTTAAAAGACAGCAAAAGCCCTGAAGTGAAATCAGTTTTCCTAGTTTACCTGCCTCCAGTTACAGTAAATTAAGGACAATTCATACAAGATACAACTATTTGAAAATCTGGAATCTGAGGGTGCAAAAAAAAGTAAAAAATATTGAGAAAATTGCCTTTAAAGTCATCCAAATGAAGTTCTTAGCAATGCATATTACTAATTTTGTATAACCACAGTTTCACTACAAATACAATGGTTAAACTACAGTTAGTGTAGCAAAACCATGGTTTAATTTTCGTAAGGGCATTGCTCAACACCATAAGTGCTTTCAAAAATAATATATTATTATTGCTATTAGTTTGTAATGTAAAAAAACAAACACAAAATGTTTGTTACAGTAATACACAATGTGGATATTGATATTAATAGCAGCCTGATTTTTACAATGCTACGATACAATGAAGATATCTGAGTGACTTAATTATGCTATTTCAAAAGACATGCATTTGTCCACTACTACCCCTTCATCACCACCTACAATTCACTCCCTTCCATATAAACGTACACAGCATTGCCAGAGTTTTATTTACATCCTCGCCTGCCATCATTGAATTCAATTTGAGGTCGGATACCGGTAACGGATAGCTTAATAAACCCGCTCCTCTCCCAGTGCATCGCTGCAATGGGCCTTAAGAGCAGAAGAAGGGAATGAGGAAAAAGTCATCTCTCTCTCTCTATTACCCCGAGGACCACTTAAAACATCTCCTATAGTAGAGGAAATAAATGAGAGCACCAATCTCTCATCTCCACAATAGCTCAATGCACAGACAGGGCTACGGAGCCTGGGGTAACGGGGGGGGTGTTGGCGAGGTGGAGGCTCAAAGAGAGCAGAGGAGCACCTATCAATCTACTCTGACAACCTCTCCTGTTTTCGTCCTTTATTCCAAGCCAGAGAGCATCCCTCATCCATGTCCACTCCACCCTGGCTCCTACAGTATACTTTTACTTCCCTCCTCCATGCCGTTCAATCTCTTTCTCTCACCCAGAAGGGATTCTGTCATCTACTATCGGCTCTGTCGTTAACAAGAAGGGAACACATCAAAGTGAGGCTGAAACCTCAGGAGGGGAGAGATCAAAGTTTGGCTCTAATCTCATCAGGAATGAGGCAGATTGATGAAGATTTGAGGAAGGGTGGTGGTCTGCTCAAAGACAGGAGCGCGGTGGGAGGAGACCGAGGTGGGGAACCCGAGATCTGTCTTTCAATCAGCCAGATGCATTATATGCACAACGAATACTGTCAGAAAACGAGACTGTGTCCTGAAGTTTTCCAGCTCTTTGATTATTTTATTACCATTTCAAAAGAATATATGAATGACTGCAGGTGAACGGGCAAGCAAAAAGTCAAATTAACCCGCATCACCTTTTATATCGCAATCTTTATGCTCCTCCAGAAGCCTCCATCTAGTTTTCCATCGTCTGTGCCAAACAGTTTCGTGACATTTGTGAGGGTTAGCACAGCTCAGTTGTGACTACGCTGCTCTCTGAAAGCATTTGTGTGCCTCTTTTGCTGCAATCAACTCAATGATATCTCTATATGATTGTAGCACACTCTGCTGGCTACTGCCGCAACGTGTTGACACACAAGCAAGTGTGAGATACAGCTTTTCAGTTTTTGGCCAATATATCACCCACCTTAAAACCAAGAATAAATACAAATTCAGAATATGCAGATCTTGGGCTGTATGTTTTATGATATAATCATGTGGCTAACCGTGATGTCATGTGACATTTAGTCTTAACGAGTCATAAATAAGCCCATGCGCCTTCTCTCAAGCTGTTTAAAGTCAACTTAGAGGCGCTGAACTGTAAAGAAGGGGTTAACGTAATGTCAGGGGTAAAGAGTTTTTGCCAACAGGCAAATTGAAAGGCTTCTTGTTGTCCTAGCAACAGATGCAAAACCTCAAAATGCAGGAGAACATGACTGACATATCTTTTCAGTGTACTCATAAAAATTCAGGAATATCAAACATGCCTTTCTCGATGAACACTGAAGTGGTTCCTGTACATTGTGTACAAAGAAATCTAGAAAGGAATGATTATATTGTGATCTGTGGCATTGAAATCTATTGTGCAAAAAAGATTGCTTGTCTTCATTGGAATTTATTTCTAATGTAAATCAAATCTTTATTTAGACTTTGTATATTTTCATGAATATATTTGGTTCTGCAGCTCTATTGGTGGAGCAAGGTACTAGCTGGTAAATACTGGTAAAATGTACATGCTGAACGTACTGTTGGTCACTTTGGGTAAAAGAGTTCCATACATGTTTTGAATTGTTTTTTTTTGTTTTGTTTGTTTGTTTTTTTACATGTTTTCAGTTCCTCAGAATGGCGCTTGGTGGAAAAAAATACAATTGCAGCAATTACAATTATTGCTAACATTCATATAACCAAAGAAACATTTAAAACATTTTAAAAAACGGGACATTCTGAATGTTAACTTTTATAAAATAACATTTTTATAACTTATTGAGAATGTCAGGACAGCATTCATAGAAATTGTTTTCTGGAATGCAATTTAGGGATGAACCATTTCCGGCTGATAACCTACAAATAGCCAATATTAAAATTCTAGTTCACCCCCAAAATCATCATTTACTCAACAATGAAGTTTTAATGTGGATTCTCTGTATGAATTTCTTTCTTCTGCTGAACACAGAAACAGATATTTTGAGGAATACTACGGAAAAAAATACTGTTGAAGTCATGACTATGGACTGTTTGGTATTTTCACTCAGAAGTTGCTTGTAAATTTTACAAACAATTACAAAGAACCGACAAGTAACACATTGAATTAAGCATTACATTTTGAAAAAGGTGTATTCTCTTTTAAAACACACTCCATTAATCTTTGTTTTATTTACATCTTGGACAAATAATTTTAACAGTGTAGAATGTACAGTATGGAAAATGAATATTTTATATATTCATTTTGAGATTTGCTAAGGGATACATTTAACAGTTATTATATCATTAATTACTTAAAGTTAGATCATTAGATGGTAGCAAAGGTAAATGTAAACAAAAAAGGTGATCTAAATCTAAACAAAAAAAAAACTAAAAATTAAATATCACACAATACTGATACTGACATTAATACAATCTATATTACTGGCCGATAGTACTGATGCATCCCTAATGTATTTGCCGTGTTTTAGGTTCAATTCTGTTTTATCTGTTGACAATCTCCCTTAACAATTACAATGAGAAACAGATCACAGACTGTCGCTGAGCCAAAAACGCTGCATGTGGCACTCATTTGTCAACTGTTGATTTGAGTACAGCCCTCAATAAAAGGCTGTGACTTCTGGGATTAGATAAAGAGGGGTGAGCATGGGTGGTCACCCGAAGATGACCATGGCAAACACAAACACCCCTTATTTCTCTCTCTTTGTACATTGCTACCTGAACCTGCTCTGGCTCACATCTCCCCCTCCATCACTGTCCTGATGTTGGTCCACCCCCAAAGCCTCATCCATCAGGACCCTCGCATATCCTCTTCGGGGCTAAATGTGCTCTTGGCATCACGCTCGCATGTTTTTATCATCCCCGCAATCTATCATCAGCAGCCCAGCACAGTTCAGATGCCCTCTGTTCTTGTTGGGATAAAGCAAGGCTTGGACAAAAGGATGTTGGAGACCCACACGGTTTGAGTCACCCATCACCTGGATTCAGGAATCCACTCCGGGTTGGTGAGACAAGATAAAGTGTGTCCTTATGGATAGCCTTGAGTGACAAAACAGCATCTTTCAATAGGAGAACCCCCATCAAATAAACATCTCGTATAGCCATTAAATGCGAAATGCCCACTCAGTGGCAGAGCTTCACCAACAACACAAAAGGCAGAAGTCTACAGCAGAGTTCATTTCTAAATTGAGCGGTTTTGCAAAGAAAAAATATAACTGTGCTGCTGCAGATTGCCATGGGTGATCCACGCAAAGGCTAAACAGCTGTTTGAAAGGCCATGGCCCCTATAATCTTACCCAAGGCATTGCAGAACAATATTGCAAATATCACCCCACTGCCATATGGGGCATCATTCTTTCCCAAGTGTGGGCTTACAAAATCCTTATTACCTCTGACATTAACATTCATCCAAAAGCATTTCCTCTTCTTGATTTTTCCAACAATTTGACTCCTCTAGTTTCTAATAACCCCATTTATAAAAGTACGTAATTTCCATCATTTGTTTTAATGGCATTTTGACTTATGTAGGTCAGCGGCTTGGTGCGAGTCAGTCAAATATGAACCGCGGAGTTTATGTAATCAGAAATTAGTCTTGCACATTAAAAGGGCAAATGAAGCGAAAGGAATTAATTTACCAAAGAGTGGTATTTGGATGGGAGATGAAAGCAGCAAGGGCTTCTACAGGGCACGGCGCACGCAGCCTCTTTGACTCGGGATCTTGTTCCGACATTTTGCTGCATTAGAACACTTTCAGTGTTACTTTAAAATACTTTCAGTTTGGCTGTTCGAGTACTCGAGCGGTTAATTGAACTGACCTTGCAGCTTTATTTTTGTAATGTTTTAGAAAGTACAGGGATCATAATTAGGCCTTCGTTTTAATACACTGTGCAAAATGTTCTGTGGATGAGTTCCACATTGTCTCCTCTAAATACTGCTGAAGATTTTCATGAGTGCAAGCAGGTCTTAAGATCTCTTTTGAGGGCATCTGGTTTGGTCACCCACTTTTGATGGGGCAGTATAAAAGCCTCATTATAGTGAATAATGTCAAGGATGAAATCTTTACTTAACAATTTTTACAATATTAGGATATTGCAGCACTGTAAAAACGTATAAGGTTATTTGTCATTTGTAAGGTTGGGTCAACTACAGGAAGTAAATGCATGTGTAAAATATTTAATTCGATTTTTTTATTCTAATTATTGAGGTGCTGAACAGTGTTATTTATTATTATTAATATTATTTTTATTATTACTATTATCATTAATTCCCCTTTTATTTTTATATAATTTTTTTTATATTTTAATTTTTTTTAAATAGTGGAATTCTTTCCTTAAATACCTAATACTGACATTGAAGTTGTATAGTTCAGCCCAAAATTAAAATTCTGTCATCATTTATTCATCCTTATGTCATTGCTAAGCTGTATGACTTTCTTCTGTGGAACCCAAAAGATGATATTTTGAAAAATGTCTTTTGTCCATACAGTGACAGTCAACAGCGTCCAATGCTGTTTTGGACCTCATTTCATTGTATAGACAAAGCAACAGTTTAAGCATTCTTCAAAATATCATCAAAAAGGGACTAATGCATAAGCTAGAGAAAATATCTGAATCAATGTCATTTTTCACTTTATGCAAATAAAAATGTGCCTGTGATGCATAGATTTACAGCCCCTTCAATTGTTTGTCAGCAGACTCCACATCAATCTTTCAGTCTAGTTTGATTCACATAAGTTAAATATGCCGTCTATACCCTGACTATGGTCTTTAGATGGAAGTCTAGAGAGAGATGGAGATGAGAAATGTTACAGGTGTGCTATAATGATGATGAAGGAGGCTGTTTTAAGTAGCCCTTTTCACCCTGCAGCTGAGCAGCTCTGAGAGCGGATTTTGCAGACTGAGAAAGGCATTATTTATTACAAATCATGTGTATATTTTTACCTAAAAATGTACTTAATGTCCATCCAGTGGTTCATCTTTCACAGCACATGTGTGCTTCATTTACTATGTCTAATAAACCCAGCGTGACACGGGTCACTGTGCATTTAGACTAAACTCAACAAGCCTCAAGAGACCGAGAGAATGAGAGAGAGGACATACAGCATTGATTATACAGTTATATAGAAAAATAAAATGATTGTTTGATTTCTTCATATGGGTGAATTCATTAATTAAATTGCAGAAATGATTAATCCTGTAAAGCCTGACATAATATTTATGTGTGTATATATATATATATATACACACATTTTCTATGTGCAATTTTTACTCTAATTACTATTTACTATCCTACTGAACCTTTACACAAAATATGAATTTTTTTACATTTTTATCATTATTTATTTAAATAATAACGCCTTTTTTATATATTATTGTTGGCCTAATAGGAATTTATCACAATTGTAATGCTCACAATATAAATGTATTTTTAATTCCATTTATTGTACACTGCATGAACATTATGGTTCACCATTTAAGTTTGCTTTGTTTTAGTCAGAGTTTAAACGGCAACCCAATTACCAAACTAGGTTATAAATCAATACTATAAATTTAATTTATATACATGTATAAAATTTTTTATACATTTTATCCACAAATTTTTCATTGTTAAATGTCAAAACACAATATAAAGCTACTTTAAAACACAAGTGCACTGGGAAATTGACAAGTAGAAAATATATTAAAAGACATTCTACATAGGCCATCTAATAGGGCAAGTATTATCCACCAGGGGGCAGAAGACATGTAGAAGTATTATGTAAATGAGCGTCTTAGAAGCCTTAGAAGGTCATGCTATTACATATAATACTTAATGGCTTTATAGGGTTGAAACTGTTCCTATGATCCCAAAGCAAAATGCAAGCCCTGTTTCACTTATATATATTTTACTTTCCTGATGGATCCCCCTATTGATCATGGGTCCATCTGTGCTGCCTATTCGTCATATACCCCGTATTTGTGCCCATAAGTGCAAGCATGAGTGATGCTTTAATACTTCCCTTCACCTTCTCCTCAGAATGTTTCCACCTCATTGGTGCTTATCGGCTCTGACTTAGTGACAGCGAATATAAAAGAGAACATTTACGGGAACTGCACATTAAAAAAAACCTTCTCGCTATTCACTTCTTGTCTTTCAAACTAATTTCCTGAAACCTTGCAACCTGCATGGCGCACTTCTTATGATCACAGAAGTCCCTTTGGCTATTGCATGAGATACAGGGTTTCCTACCAGGGGTCCCTGAAGGGACTCTAGAGGGGCCACGGAGAAGATATCATGTATAAAACATGTTGAATTATAATTATATTTTTAATGATCCAGTAAGAATTCTAGAATGTAATAATAGTAGTTGCTATTCTGAATGAATGTTAGCTATTATATTCAGCTGGGTAATGGAGTCTTTGGGTTTATAAAGGTTGAAAACTTTTCCATTAGACAGATGAATAACACAGAGATTGAGAGCCTGTCTTAAAAAAAAAAAAAAAGATAAAATATCCTAAAAATATTCAATAGTAGGGTAGTAATCCTGTATTCTGGTCATTTTAATAGGAAGAGCTTAGAAAGGCATACAAATCCCCACCATCTGCTCCGCAATGGCGGGTGGCTCAGCTAGACTATAATCCACAGATCAGCTGCACACAGAAATTAGGGACATAAAGCACAGCAGAACGGACTTCTCTCTCGCTGTGTTTGATGGAAATGAAGCTGAGAGCTTATCAGCCGGAGAGGCATCTTAGGTGAAGATAGCACTGAAACAAAGCCAAGTGAAGTCCTCAAAGGAGTTCAGCGGTTCACTTCCACAGTCTGTGAGAGTGGAATCGTTTTAATTGGAGATGGGGAGATGGTGACCCCCCACCACGAAATCCATCGAGCCTTGACAAGATGATGAATAGAGTTCTATGCGTTCACACAGTGGGCTTTGAAATTTGGATGAAGTCTGGGAAGGTATTGATGATGTCACGCGATGAGTCTTCAAGAAGGCTTGACGGATATTCTTTGTGTGCTCAAAACCAGCGGTGGAATTATCAGTTCTCCCGAGTCCCATAATGGCAGTGATTTTCCAATCTCTGCCCAGTAATTTGGATTGTACGGGAGTTGTAATGTCATAATGATCACCATGGGAAACCGAGCTGAGGGGAAAAAAATCAACATAATCACTTTCAGTGCTTCTGTACCTCACACAAACCGCTCAAAAACCAGGTGCTGTTTTGAAGAGCGAGCTCCGTTCTGAATCCCATCATCGTCCAGACGGTTTCTTTCAAATCCCAACAGCATTCGTAAAAGCACAGCGAAATGCCAGAGCTCTGTTTAAGTGATCCGAGTGCGATGTTGATGGAGCGTGGTGTCGCTGCAGAGTGGTAATGTGGCCGCTGCCTAGCCACTGAGCGATGTCTGCTCCTGTTGTCAGAGCTCCCTGCACCGGCCTGATAGATGCGTTCTCACAGGGCAAGAAGAAAGCCTTATCTGCTCCGATAAAGCCTGCTTTCTCTGGGGGCTCTTAGTTTAAAGGTCGCATTGCATCGGCACCAGTAAGACTGGGGTCTTTGGAGTGTACGCAGCATATCCACGGTATCTGTATACGAGTCACAAGCGTGGCGGGAGATGGCAAAGGCACCCTTTGTGGTCGGCCCTGCATAGCATTTCAATATCAACCTGTGCCTGCAGGCTGTGCTCAACCCCTTTGGTGTCAACAGAACATCATATTTGCTTATCGAGCTCGGTTGGGGGTCAGAGATGGAGAGACAGGTTGACACTGTTTGCTACCAAAACTGTTCCTCACAGTCAGGGAGGATGACAAGTGTCAGGGAAGAGGGAGGCGGAAGGGTGGGAGGTATCGGAACGCCACATCTTCCCCTCGGTCACGGATGCGCGGCCCACAGTAAGCCAACGCTATCGGGAAAGGTATTCCAAGTCGGTCCTCCATAGGATGACTTTTCTGCTTATTATTCATAGAGGCTGAAGGTGGAGAGATAAAGTGTGCATTGCTGCCACTGTGTTCTGTTAGCATGGGTAGCTGCTATGAGGAAAGGCCAACTGTGGAGATGAATATGAAAGAGCAGGATAAAAAAGGTGGACACGTGCTCTCACGCTGGGTACGGCCTTCGCTGCCAAATGCCAACTTGTTATGATACAAAATATGGTGGCGGTGGGCAAAAAAACTGAAGGAAAAGGTTTTGTTTTTTTTAAGTGAGCGCTAACACCCGCTGGCGTGCACACAAATGATTGATTTTATCATCTGCTTCTTGAACAGATTGGAGTGTCGAGTAAAAGGTGTGATGCCTTTGTAAACTGATGTAACACAAATAAATAAATAAATAAATATCAAGATCTGTGGAAAGAATGTTAAAGCAGTGGTTGCGTCTTTTCCCATGTGCATTACGTTCCATCTGGTCTATACAGCCAACAGATGAAAGTGCTCTCGCAGCTCAGCTTGGGCCTCACCGAGCAGATGTTTCACCCTCTGTCTAGCTATAAACACAGTTAGCCAATGCACACAGTAACGTTTTCTGTCTGGCCCACATAAACTTCTAGACTACTGAAAGCCAAGCGTAGCCTAAAGACTCTGCAGGATTGTGTCAGAGCAAGTGATGAGTAATGCTGGGCCACCTCAGGGAACTCTACTGCTTCCCTTTCCCTTTTACAAGGTTATTATGGTTTTGCATTTTCAATTTTGTGTTCATTAGTAATAGTATTTTCAGATTTAATTGTATTGTTTGTTAATCTCTGGTTTTGTTTTTATATATTTTAGTTTAGTTTTGATTTGATTATACTTGTATATTTGATGCATTATACTTGTAGTGAAGAATGCAGTAATATTGAAATCCAATACAAATAAATCAATAATCATCTCCGTGTTATGGCCAATAGCTGATCTTGTAGTAAAAAAAATTCAAATCAATACACAAAACACCAAAAAAAATCAAATCAATAGTTTTTTGTGGTAACACCTTATTTTAAGGACCAATTCTCACTAATAACTAGTTTCTTATTAGCATGCATGTTACTAGCATATTGGCTGTTTATTAGTACTTATAAAGGACATATTAATGCCTTATTCTTATTTTAGATCCCTTAATCATACCCCATATTTACCCTAGTAAAAAGTAATATATTTAAAATAAATTTATTTATAGTTCAAATCTATTAACATATTTACTGATGTATCACTTGAGACTTTCTGGTATAAAAATTATAATTAAACTTTATTTGGAGTACTACTTGTGCACAATGCACAATTCTTAATAGTAAGCCTAAAATGTGTTTTAATGTCACTATTGATGAGGATTGTATGATCTTTCAGTAATATCAGTCTTTAAATGCAAGATATTTAAATTGTGCCTTAAAGGGGTCCTATTATGCTTTTTCCCTTTTCCAACTTTAGTTAGTCTGTAATGTTGCTGTTTGAGCATAAAAAAGATCTGCAAAGTTACAAAGCTCAAAGTCCACTTCAAAAGGAGGTATTTTATTTAACAGAAATCACTTTTCAAAAACTACAACGAACGACTCGTTTGGACTACAACACATTTTTTCTGGGATTTGTGATATCACAAATATCGACGAATGGGACGAGACCTGGTTGAGCTACACTAGAGAAGGCAACAAGTGTTATCACTATGTCTGAGACATGCTAGCTTTCCCAATGCAGACAAACTTAAAGTGGTTACAATCATTCGAGTTTAAATCGCACTCAAATTGCTTTGATTTTGACGCAATATTTACACTGAAGCTCGCAGGCGACTATGGTAAGGGGTGTGACATTTCCCGACCAGGCGCCAAGTGCTGCCAATCACAACACACACTGGCCCAGCTAACCAATCACCGCACATTTCGTATTTCAGAAAGCGGGCCTTCATTTGATACAGGAACTATTCGAGCCATTCATGCCAGACTGGGGAGAGAGGTGTTGTAATAATGTAAAATATGTGAAAAATAATGTGTTCTTCGAACAGCCTAGTATGAGAGCCTGTTCTAGTACACCCCCAAAACAAAATCAAGACTTTGTAAAAGAGCATAATAGGACCCCTTTAAGTATACTTGCAATAATTCCACTTCAGCACAATCAAATAGGCTAAGTATACTTTAGTTGGACATCAGCACTACTTCTGCACAATTAAAATGCATTGAATACAAAAATAGTTGTTCCAAATTAGCAGACCTTAAGTATACTAGTTTAGTATACCAAAAGTACAACAGCAGAGTATTTTATTAAGCACGTAAATATGTAAATGTATTTGTACTAGTATACTTAGCATAATATAATTTTTTTTCCAAATACAATTTAGTATATTTATTTTTGACTGTTATGTCAATGTCAAGTCAAACCAATGTTTTGATGCTTACGTGAATTTGGTCATGCCTCAATTTTATATAAAACATAAAAATATTAATAACTAGCCTATTTATTTTGAGATTAAGAAATGTATTAAGGAGCTACATATTTGCGAAATTCAGTGCTGACCCTTTAAGTTTGCACTAGATGACAGCAAAAGTATTTTTAAATATACAAAAATGCAAAAACGTGCATTCACAATTAAATATCCAACATCTCTAAGGCAAAAATATCCCTGAGTATTGTACATCCCTAAAATAAGAAAAAGAATCAACATCAACTTTCTATCTATCTATCTATCTATCTATCTATCTATCTATCTATCTATCTATCTATCTATCTGTCTGTCTGTCTGTCTGACTATCTGTCTAGCTAACAATCTAGCCCTGTACAAAGACTGCACCGATATATAGAGGCAAATTCTGAAACCATAAGAAGAGATTTGGAGTGGGTTGGACCACAGCATGGTCTCTCCTTGTGTGGTTGAACACCCCTCTGTTTGAAGCTCTGTTGGAGAGCTCATTAAAAAATATGATGGACACTGTCCTCTGCTGGTGAGACAGGGAAAGCCTGCTTTTATAACAATCATGCTGCACACTGATCTGTAAGTGTGCTACAAAACCAAAAGTATGATCTGCTGTATATCAGCTATGATAATCATGCACCTCGTCCTCAAAACCACTTGGCAAATTAGTGTTAGTAATTATGTTGCCTTGGCAAACATGATGAGTTTTTTTCGAACAGACTACAAGCTTGAGGTGAAATTCAACCCTCAGATACCTCTGAGGCAAACTTTACGACTGTCAAGTTATGAGTCTGTAACTGACAAGTGAAGAGCTTGATATAACCACCACCATCAAAGCTCAATGGATACACACACACAGTAAGATAACAGCTCTATTAAATCCAGAACAGGAGGAGGAGTAAAAAGGGCAAAGAAGGAATAAAGATTTAGATGTTCATGAAATGAAACAACTGTTCCAAGTTCTTACCCTGTGGCCAAACCCAACGGATCACAACAATAGCTGCCCTCAAATGTCTCTGTGAATCCTACCTGTACTCTTACATTTCTCATCATCTCTTACTTTAATCTTCTTAATATGTGTAAGCTGATTTTTGCATAAAAATGACAAGTAATATAGCCCTCCATATGTTTTTATGCATACTGATGCGGTAAAGATATCAGTCTATTTTCCCCAAAGCTGGGCACTGGATTTATGAAATATTACCATCAATAAACTTGTCAATTATGTTTAAACATTTAGGCAATGCATTAATCTGTGAAGTGGTCCGGGGTGTTTTTGTGGAATAAATGGGAATTAAATATCGGGCAGGCAGCTTCACTCTTCACTTTTTTTTTTCTATGTATCATCCATCTGCTCGAAAGAGAGTCATCTAATACCACAAAACAATTTTATGATATCTATACAATCAAGCATAAATCACAATGACATATCAGCCAATTACATATTTTTCTGCATTCACCACATTTCAGACAGGTGGCATTATCAAGCCAAAACACAAGCTATTTTTAACAAAAATCTACCCATAAAAACAGTAGTTCTTTCGATTTTTTTCCAGCTGAACAGATTATTTCAGCAAGGATAGATATCAAACCGCCATGTCTTCGAGCAGCTGACTATGGGATTTCCAAATCTCTCTGCAACCGAAATATGAAAAGATCCTCTTTTGTAGTGGTATGAGATCTTCACTTGATAAAGTTGTACAGCTGAATTATTCACACTCTCTGGGATGTCTCTACTCCTATCTAAGCAGAAACTTGAGTAAGTACAAGCTAATATGAAAAAGATGGGGAAAAGCACTAATCTTGGCATTCGATTTCCTTTTTAACGACTCAGCACACAATAATACTGTCAAGTCTGTTTTTTATGGCATCTAGAACACAAGAGGGCAAAATACCTATGTTGAGATTAAATTACGTTTTTATATAATATATTTTTGGTTTTCTGTCACACATATAGAGATAAAAGACAAAGGGCTTGAAATGATGGAGAGGAACATAAAAAATAGGAGATGCCACAAACTGAAATCAAACTAGCAGAATCTACATAAGATCAATGGACTAATCGCTACAAAATGTCTCCAACAGCACCATTTTTTATCCTAATACACTACTATGCACTAAAATACATCAAAACAAATGAGCTAGCTAGCTAGCATTAGCCTCCACATACTATGGGCATGTGGGTTATGGGGTGCAGGAAGACAGATTTGACAGGACTGAGGTTACCACAGTGAAACATTCCCAAGAAGCACTGTGATGACTGTGGCTCATGAAGAGAAAAAGTGTTGAAGCCCACTTCAAAAATTCTCTTGGACTCAGACTTGGAGCCCCAGCATTTGAGCACAGTCTCTGTGCTGTCTGTCGCACTCCCTCCAGTCAAACCGCCACCCACTCACCTACACTGGACTCTTTGAAACTTCAGCCAATCAGGATGTCCCGGGAGGCATGTGTCCTCAGTGGTGGCGGATGTGACAGGGGCATTCATGCGATATGGGAAGAGCTGTAAAGCAGAAAATAGACAGAGGGAGAGGGGGGGAGAGACACAGAATAGAAAGAGAGGGAGAGATTGCATAAAAAGAAAACGGGAAAAAAGCAGTTAAAGAAGGGAGAGAGCATGACTGTGAAAGAGGGAGAGAGCGATGAAAAAAGGAGAAAGGAGAAAGGGGGAGGGATGGGAGATAGACAGAGAGAAAGAATGGGAACATTCTTCCTTCAACAACTCACTGCGTTTCTAAAAATAGAACAAACCTGCAAAGATTCTGGGACCTTCTTGACATTGATAAATTTTCCCTGCTCTTCAAAAGGGCACAATTTGCCCGTGCAGTGGGCCATGATGCAGTCTGCTCCTCACAAAGCCTATAGCAACAGCCCATTAAAAAGTACAAAATTGATTTCGTTCATAAAACAAATCAAACGTGCTACTATTATCAGTAATATTGATGAGACCACAAAATACATATCATGGGGGATAGATTTACAAATCATATTAGAATCGTATCTTCTTCTTTTACAAGTAAGAAGTTTAGGATAGCTGACCTAAAAACCATTTGGGTTGTTCCAGACAAACCTCAACATAATGTGACCTAAAATATCATCAATAGATTATTCTAATGGAGGATATATATATA
>NW_015505184.1:3289065-3303085 GCF_001515645.1 Sinocyclocheilus grahami
TATATATATATATATAATGTTAGGGGTGTAACGATACACGTATTCGTACCAGGGGCATAAACAGCGGACGGGCCCGACGCGTGTAATAATGTATGTCTGCCTGCAGTTAAAAAGTTCCCAGTAATAATCACAATTGGTTTGCTTAACTTGTTTTTGTACAATTATTCTAAAAATAATTTTAATGTCATACAAAAAAATTTTTTATCGACCTGAGTAAATTGTTCCATTAAAGAATTGACTGCACGAGTAGGCTATAGTTGTAGTAATTTAGGTGAAAATACGGTGAAATTACATACATACAAATGGAATGAAATTTGAAAGCATAGCAACTGAACAACTATGAAATGTCAGTCAATAAAGCATTTTTTTTAACAATGGCACTTACATTTTTTTAACAAAAATGTTATTGCAACCATATAGCCTAAAAAGCATAGGCTATTTTTGTATTAAAGAAAAGAGAGTGTGGGCTGTTTCTGCTGCTTAAATTTAAATAATGAGGTCCAAGTTTAAGAATACACTAGAAGTTTTGTTTTTTTAATGTATATTCTCTCTCTCTCTCTCTCTCTCTCTCTCTCTCTCTCTCTCTATTTAACAGCATTAAAGGGGTCATATGATGCGATTTCCATTTTTCCTTTCTCTTTGGAGTGTTACAAGCTCTTGGTGCATAAAGAAGATCTGTAAAGTTGCAAAGACTAAAGTCTCAAATCCAAAGAGATATTCTTTATAAAAGTTAAGAGTCAGCCACGCCTACCTAAAACGGCACGCCCCCACATATCTACATCACTATGTGGGAAGATTTGCATAACGCCGCCCAAATGTTCACGCAAAGAAGGAAGGCGTAACTTTTATTCTGTGAATGCGCTGTGTGATTCGTTGTGAAAGCGAAACTACTTTGTTTGGTCTTCCAAAAGAGGACGATATCGGCTTTGTCATGCCTGGAGCTGATCCATGCTGGTTGCTGAGGAAATACTACATATAATACTAATACAGCCCGCCGCCTCTTCTCGCTCAGCCCGCCGCCTCTGCTCGCTGCCTCTGCTCACTCAGCCCGTCGCCTCTGCTCGCTCAGCCCGCCGCCTCTGCTCGCCGCCTCTTCTCACTCAGCTCGCCGCCTCTGCTCACTCAGCCCGCCTCCTCTGCTAACTCAGCCCGCCGCCTCTTCTCGAAAAGGCCGTGGTTGACGCTGCGTTTTGTTGTGAAAGCAAAACTACTTTATGCTGGCTGTTCTGACTCAAAGACTGCAAGTATGTTTTTTATATTTAAAGAGTTTTTATATTCTATATATTTAAAGCGAGTTTTTTGGGCAGTGTAGAGTAGGGCTTGTTGTTTGTAATTTCTCCGATCACAAATGCAGACATGGTTTTATGTTTACGCGCCGCGATGCAACGCAACGCGTTAAAAGACAGTATAAGTCATTTTAATCCATAATTATGTCCCCACCGGATGCAACAAATGCCTCGTTTATAATGGGCTTTCATGTTTTTGAATCATCGTAGGACAGGGCATCATCACAATATGGTGAGGGGCGTAACATTTCCGTCACATGCTTGAGGAATTCGGCCAATCACAACGCACTGGATAGCTGGCCAATCATAGCACACCTCGCTTTTTCAGACCGATGAGCTTTGTAAAAATCGACGCGTTTCCGAATGCGGGGCATAGAGGAGAAACAATAATGTACAGTATGTGGAAAATAATGTGTTTTTTGAACCTTAAACCGCATAAACACATTTCATTACACCAAATACACAAAATAATGTTATTTTTAGCAGCATCATATGACCCCTTTAACTTACAATAGAGAAAGATGTCTTCCCTCAGGTAGACTGAACCAAGAGAAATATTAAGGGAGTAAATTAAAATAGTTATATACCGTTATCAGCATATGAAGTAGATGCTCTCGTCAATGCGCCATTAGCAGCGTCAGATGCCGAAAGCGCCATCAGTGTTTACTTTTACTAATAAGGTGTGTCCCAAATAGCCTACTTATGCACTATTCTAAGACGTTTTGTAGTATAAATAGTGCGAGTAGTGCTTTCACATCGAAAATTCCAAAAAGAAAAAGTGCACTTAAATAACCGAACAAATTAAGTGTGGAATGTTGGACACTTCATGGGGCGAATTACAAACGTTTTGGGTTTTTTTGCGCCCTTGAAGGGCACTTCGGGAAGGGGATGCCATTGTAGGGACGTTCCAAATGAAAGTGAACAACTGAATCCCCTTCCAGATGTCTGCTAGCGAATGGAACATGCGTGACAAGTGATTTCCATTTGTGATCTTCGGTCAGGAGATCTTGATCTTTTTAACGAAATATAAAAAAATACAGGGTATGCACGTGATGTTACCGTCAGCTGGAGCAACTGCAGCTCCGTCCATTGAGTGGCAGAAAGACTGATGGCAACATTGGTTTTCAGCATGAATGCTCCGACAGAACACACAAAACACACATAAAACAAGAAAGAGCTATGCGAACTGTACAAAGAGATTCGAAAAGACATCTGAGGAATATTTTTACAGACTGCCTAAAGCTACAGAAAAGAGAAGCAAACGAATCACTGCAATTCACAGAAACAAATGGACTCCAGGCAGCGAAACACTAATTTGCAGTTATTATTTCATGTTAATATGTTGGATTTTGTGGTAAAATCATACCCTATATATTGTACTATAATGTATCGTATTGACAACTCATCAATTAAATATTTACTATCTTAAATTCTGCATAACTGGATGTTTTTTTTTAAATAAACACTGACAAAAACTATATACGTTTTTGGGCCAGACGATAGATGAGATAACATTGATATGTGGTCACCTGTATTTAGACCAACCTATTTTGTATTTAAATAAAGCGCTTGCAGGCAAATTTGCTTTATGTAACGTTACTTCCCCAGCATTGAAATCAGGCACACATAGATGTCAGGAAACACAATTTCTGGCTGCATATCAATGACCACTGGATATTTGGTCAGTTGTAAGGAATACTATATCGAGTCCAGCAACCTTTAGTTTAAACTGATTATTGTTTGTTTGACTCATGTTTTCGCAGCTTCCCTATTAAATCCAGTCATGCAGCTGCCTCTTTTGCCACTCACCCTGTCAGGCTCTGTTCCGTGTTTTGTGTGTGTTTTGCTCCCCATGTGTCCCTCCATGCCCATATTTGGTCTTTCCTTTTTCCTGTTCCTATTATGTTTATTGATCCCAGGTGTTTCTCATCATCCCCTCATCATGTCTTGTGTATTTAAAGTGTTTCCTTCTCTTAGTTCTTCGTGCTGTCTTAAACGTCGATCCCCGTTCCTACGTGTGTGTTCCTTCTCCCTTGATGTCAATAGAGACTGTATGATTAAGATTTTCCTACGTCTCCTTCGCTCCCTCACTCCAACACAGTAGGCAACACCGTGACAGAAGACAGCACCAAAACTGAAAGTAAGCGGCGCCCCTTTTCCCCGTTTTGTTTTCGTGTTTTTAAAAGAAAACCATGGGACTGAGCTGGAGGGAAGGGGTCCTCCTGTGTCTGGAGAGGGTCCGGCCCCGAGCCAGAGCCAGCCCACCGGCCGCAGCATTCCCAAGCCGGCCGGCCATTCGTCACTCAAGCCCGCCGGCCGCTCCGAGGTCAAGCCCGCTGGTCGCGGCTCACTCAAGCCCGCCGGCCGCCCTAGAGCTCGCTCCAGTGTGGGCTCCTGTTCCTGAGTTTAGCCCAGTGAGGGCCCCAGTCCCCGAGTTTAGCCCAGAGAGGGCCCCAGTCCCAGAGTTTGGCCCAGAGAGGGTTCCAGTCCCCGAGTTTAACCCAACGAGGGCTCCAGTCCCCGTGTCCAGCCCAAGGAGGGCTCCAGTTACCACATCAAGCCCAGGGAGGGCCACAGTTCCCGAGTTAGGCCTACGGAGGACCTCTAAAGACGATATTCTCCCCAAGGATTTTTTTTGGGGGGGTACTAGGGGTTCATCCTTGGAGGCCAGGCCGAGTACTGAGGCCAGGCTCCCCGAGCTCCCTGTTCCGCCATGGCCACCTGAACTGTCTGTTCCGCCATGGCTTCCTAGTCTGCCTGCTCCGCCATGGCCTCCTGAACTGTCTGTTCCACCATGGCCCCCTGAACTGCCTGCTCTGCCATGGCCTCCTAGTCTGCCTGCTCTGCCATGGCTTCCAGAGCTCCCTGCTCCACCATGGCCTCTGAGCTCCCTGTGCCGCCATGGCACCCTGGACTGCCTGATCCACCCTGGAGGTATTCCCCGTGTCCCAGTCCTGCACCAGCCTCCAGGGTGCCCACCGTAACCGTGCAACACCGTGACACACCCTGCGTTCCATTCGGAAGGGCTCATCCCTGTGCCAAATCCCTTCAAAGGGTTTACCCTTCGGAGTGAGAGCTTCAAAGGGTTGAAGGGTGTAAGGGACCAAAAAACTGTTTCTTGAGGTGCCCTTCTGCGTCATCATCACATGCCCAAACGGAGGTGCCGTCATCATGCAAAGAATATGCGCAAAGGATCATAGGAGCCCGAAGTGTCCATCAGTTTTACCCTTCAAAATCCTTCATTCTGAAGGGGCCTTTGAAGTGGCCAGTTTTGAGTACTTCGGTTTGGAACAACCCTTCAATATGGAGGCCATGATTGTTTTCACTCCAAAGTGCCCTTCGGAGGGTGATATATCCCATTTGGAACACACCGCCAGTCTGGCTGAGGGGGTGTAGTCTGGCGGGAAAGTGACGTCAATGCATACCCTCTATAAATCACTTGATTTTAAATGTAAAAATTCATGAAACATTATAATGAAAATGGATATTCATTTTGAGATTTTGCTAAATATTAGCCTACATCAAACAGACTAAAATCTTTTTAAAGATTAATTTAAAGAAAGCATTGCATGGTGAAAACGTCATGAAAAAAAGAGATATAGAGAAATTACTGTGCACAATTATATATCCAACATTCAACTGATAAATTCTAATATTGGTGATAATCAATATGGTACCAATATATTGTGCATCCCAAAGACAGAAATATGATTACGGTCATCTCAGCAACCCCTCTGTTATTGCACCATTTTGCAATAAATGTATCACAGCTGAAGGCGAATAGCACGTTTCTACAAAGGCATCTGTAACTGTTTGTTT
The DNA here is from genome assembly GCF_001515645.1 of Sinocyclocheilus grahami. NCBI lineage: Eukaryota > Metazoa > Chordata > Actinopteri > Cypriniformes > Cyprinidae > Sinocyclocheilus > Sinocyclocheilus grahami. Next base: position 3,294,171 of record NW_015505184.1, read on the forward strand.
TTGCATAATGCTACATCTGTCCCACTAGATGTCAGTATAAGCCTAGTCTCAGCCTCAGACTTCACGCCCACGAACCGTTGGCTGAACGTCTGATGCATATGGCACACAAAGGTGGAAACACTTCAGGAGTTTCGAAGTCGGCATTGGATTGGTTGAATTGTACAGGATTTCCGGGAGACGTGTGTGTCGCGTTCTTTAATGTTCCACCTGGAAACAAAGATGCCGTGGCACAAAAACCTCTCACGAAAGAAGAAAGCAGCCGTGTTTACAACTGTGACGTCGAGCACTTATTAAGATCTACTAAATGCTGGATTCTCAAAAGTATGTGAAATATATTTAGTTCATGGCATAGAATCTTTAAAATACGTCCGAGAGTTTTACACACCGGTCTGTTATTGTGGCGACATTTCCACGCCCCGAAACGTGATGCTGAAATTAAACGGTCGCGTTCTTTAATGTTCCACCTGGAAACAAAGATGCCGTGGCACAAAAACCTCTCACGAAAGAAGAAAGCAGCCGTGTTTACAACTGTGACGTCGAGCACTTATTAAGATCTACTAAATGCTGGATTCTCAAAAGTATGTGAAATATATTTAGTTCATGGCATAGAATCTTTAAAATACGTCCGAGAGTTTTACACACCGGTCTGTTATTGTGGCGACATTTCCACGCCCCGAAACGTGATGCTGAAATTAAACGAACTGTGATTGGTTGTTTGACATGACGGTCAAACGGCCTCATGGGCGGGGCTTGGCCAATGAAAGCTGCCATGGATTCCAGACCTTCAGGCGTCAGTCTGAAGGTCTGGCTACGCGAGACTAGTATAACCCCAAGACGACTGCTGTATCAACCAGCATAAAATAAACTGAATGCACTTTTAAACCCTTGACCGACCAGAAAGTCATTATACTGTACAATGTTCTGCAGAAGACGACACAATCTACATAGAAAATTTAGGCCTTTGGCGAGGCAACAGAAAACAGGAAGACGCTGAAAAAACGCCTCAAGGACCAGCTCACATGCATAGAAAGAGAGAGACCGAGGAGAGAAAGAGAGAGAGAGATAAGACAGAATAAGAGAGAGGCCATGGGAGACAGCAGGAACGAACAGGAAGATAACATGGAAATCCATCAGCACATCATTATTTATTCAGCAGAGCCCTGACAGAGAGTCAGAGCTAATAATCCAGCTGAAGTGAATTGAGCACCGTGTGTCCTAAAGAGCAGTGAGCAGCACTGCACCACTTCACTCGGCGAATCAGAGTGGCACAGATCATGGTGCTGAGTTGCAGATGAACTGACTGACTGACTGCACAAAGTTTCCACCTTCTTCTCTGCACCTGCCTCACCTACTGTGGACTTGCTGGCAAAAGTTTGAGTGAAAGGGTCTGGAAGCCATATAACCCGAGGAATAATTCAACAAAAGAGATCTCCACAGCGCCTTCTGCTGCAGTTTGAGCTTTCCACTAACAAACCCTCGGCAGCTGATGTGAACCCAGGGCCACCAGCCCGACGGGCTGCCCCCGGATGTGGGGAGGGATGAGTGGCTGCAGGCCCAGCGTGCGAGACGTGCAACCTTCATTGTCAGATTGGGTCAAAGGCAAAGGCCTCTGCATTAATCATGGAGGAGATGGAGCGCTGCATCTCGGAACACATGCGCATCTATATATTCCAGTGACGTGAGCCCTACAGCTTTTCTCAAGGCTCCTAATTAGAGTCAGTTTGATGCCGTATCATGAGAAACATGGAGTACATGTGCTAACAGGTTACAGTCTAATTACAGAGTCAAGGCTAAGCATCAGAGCTCATCAATTATTTCTAAGAGAGAGAGGCCAACTTCCCCAACATGGTAGTTGTGACCAAACAAACAAACAAAAAAAATCCACAAATCTTAGCAGAAAGTATTCGAGTACTGGTTATTTGCAATTAAAATACAAATATATATAAATATATGAGAATGAGATTACATTTAAAATGTAGACATTTATATTTTCTGAAGAAATTATTAGTAGTATTGTCTTTGTAAAACTTGTTGCCACAAAGCTAGGGTGTTATGGGTGGTTGCCAGAGCGTTTCTATGCAGTTGCAGTTTTTATGCAGTTTTTAGCTCATTTATCATTACATTAAACCCAACTCACCCATCTATTTTCTAAAAGGAATTTTAATGATCTTCTTGTGAATGATTTATCAATTTCAAATTTATTTTTGAAAAACTCAATGTCAGAACTCAACCTTCTGGTGAAACTACAAACTTCTCTTTGGTCATGTTGGACTTCTCCAATCATTTAGTCTGCTTAAAACCTGCCTTTTTTTAATATCTCTTTGGATTTGAGACTTTAGTCTTTGCAACTTTACAGATCTTCTTTATGCACCAAGAGCTTGTAACACTCCAAAGAGAAAGGAAAAATTGAAATCGCATTATATGACCCCTTTAAAGGATACTAGATGTTGGGATAGGCTCCATTATTCCTGCAACCCTATGTAGGACAAGGTTTTGAAAATGGATGGATGTTCTTTTTGCAGTGTAGGCAGGCAAACACCCTGGACAGATGGTCCATTATTCACCTATGCTGCATGTGTTTGGATTGTGGGAGAAACCGGAGCACCCAGAGGAAACCTACGTCAAGATATGGGAAACATGGAAAGGCCGAATAGAAATGCCACCAGGTTTAGCTGTGGGAGAAACCGGAGCATCCAGGGGGAGAACACGGAAAGGTCACTAGAAAGGCCACCTGGCTTAGCCAGGACTTGAACCAGGGACCTTTTGATTGTGAGGCAACAATAATACCCACTGAACCACTAGCAAAATTGCTGCCATACACCAACAATTTGTATTTCAAATTTGAGACAATTTCCCCAAAACACAGGTCACAGGGGTTTGCCAGAACACTATAGGTCAGTAGGCCCCAAATATGATGGTCCCCTTCCCAAAATATAAAGGCAACGACACAGAAGGCCTATTTATACTGTGTGGGAAAAAGTAATAGGATTTTATAAAGACAATAATGCCAGTTTTACCATTATTATTTAAAAATATAGATGTGATCAAGTGTACCCAAAAGTATATAATTCCTAAACAAAACCTCAGAACTTTACAAAATTAGATAAGAAGAAATGATACACAGAAGCATGCAAACAGGGTTTTTTTTGGGGGGGGGGGGGGGGGGTGGGGGGGTGGGGGGGGGGGGGGGGGGTAAATCCAAGACATATTCGATATCTGGGCATCTGACCTTCACAGTTTTATGTTAATATTCGGTATATAACAATATTTGTTTATGTCGGTGCATGTCTAAATGTAAATTGAATGTGTAAGTAATTCTAGAGCTACAAGCAGCTGTGAAATGCATTTTGCATTCAGGCGATTACAAGATACCACATTAAAAGAAATCAGCATAAATCAATATACACAGTAAGGCTCTCACTGACTCATTTTGTGATACACTTAAGGTTTTGTGGGCACATATTTTAACATAATGAGAATCAAGCTCCAGTATTTCCAGAAGAGAAGAGCAAGAAAAACATGAGCAAGTTTATTCAACAAACTTCAAGAAACATCTGAACTGGTCTTAACCTCCCCAAATGCCTAAATCACAGCCTATATGGTTGCAAAGGCTTTACATGACCAGGTAGCTACAGCAGGACACGGGGACACAGGCTTTCCCCTCCTGTATTAATTTAATACAAATAACCATGCTTCCTATAATGCATCAGTGAAATTGCTAAGAGTGAAATTCCAGATGAAGCCTTCCTGGGCTTATCTCTGGGGTGATGATGCAATAGGGCCTAGAGACTTGAGCAATGCAGCTTTGGTAATTTACTTCAGCGCACATCCCTTATCATTCCTCTCCCTGGAAATAAAAGATCACTTGTCGACAAGGTCACATGCGTTTGAATTTCTGGCCATTATTATTTCCAAAGCTCTTAAATGGCACAATAAACAACATTTCCATTGCCAAGAGAGAGAAAAGGAGGAAGGCACCTTATAATATTTCCCCTAAGACACATTCATCCTCTTTAACACAATCCCAAGAAAATCCATTAGCCTTATTAATCACTGTCTTGTATTGGGCTGTACCATTTCCAAAAGCAAACTGCAGTTTATTTATACCTACGACTCACATATCTTTCAGTAATGATCTGCATGGCTTCTGGGCAAGGAAGCATGCGGTCTATATCACTGCTGAAGCCTTACACCCTGGTCACTAGTTTAGTTTTTACAAATTCATCCTCCCGGCAAACAGTTCAGGTCAGTGGAAACTGAAGTAGTGTGTCTCTTTTTCAAACAATGTGGTTTATAGTGCATTCATGCCGTGACAGATTGAACTTTATTCATCATGACAGCAAGAACAACCTCTCGTATTGTGCTGGTCCTAATAACATGCTTTCAGTGATAAGAAAAAGCTAGTTAATTCTATAGAATTATGAGTAGTGCTGCAATAATTCAGTCTAAAACATGACCTTACCCGCAAGTAAGTTGTTTCATATGGAACAATATTCCGGACAATTTTCAAATAGAATAGCAAATTGTATTTTCAATTGCGTTTTCAATATGTGGACGCATAAATTGTGACATAATCCAAATGCAATTGCAAATCCTGCATTACCGCACAGTGACTGCCAAATTTCAAATGAAAAAGCAAAGTCCATTTGCAACTGTCTTAGGAGTTACGAGCCTGTCATATTTAAATAGCAATATTAAATACCACGTCTGCTTTTTCGAATGTAGCGATTATCCCCTGCTAACAGCGGGAGCCACAACAGTACGCACAATAGGTCAATATTCACTATTAACCAAACACTTTTCACCTGTCTCAGCATCTCTCACTGTTTACACTCACTTTTAATCCATAATAGAGAGCGTCACACCTGCCTCAAGACCTTTTACCTTTTGCACTCCACTTGATGCACTTAAGCAAACAAACAGTGCAAATCTACACATATTTACCTATTTGCCACCTATATCTTATTCCTATCTAATAGCCTATGTGCACCTGCCTCAAGATCTCTCAGTCTGTTTACGATCCGATAGATGCATGTGACAAAACAGAAAATGCTGCTACTCTTACTCTGCGTGCCCCAGATGACACTTCACCAGTCAGATCTAGGTGCAGCTGCCTGTCACAGAACACGCCACAGCCAAGGCTAGATGACATTAAAAATCACGTGCATCAATCGCGGTGTCCAGTGGCTGTAAATAGTGAGAGATCTTGAGGCAGGCGCAACGCTTTGGTGCCACGTAGAGGACGCAAGCTCCATAACGGATTAAAACTGTGGAATAAAATATAAAGTAAGGTGGAAAATAAGTATAGATTTGCACTGTCTGTTTGTTTAAGTGCATCAAGTGGAGTGCAAACAGTAAAAGGTCTTGAGGCAGGTGTGACACGCTCTCTATTATGGATTAAAAGTGAATGTAAACAGTAAGAGATGCTGAGACAGGTGAAAAGCGTTTGGTTAATAGTGAATATTGACCTATTGTGCGTACCGTTGTGTCTCCCGCTGTTAGCAGGGGATAATCGCTACATTTGGGGTAAAAAATACATAATTATGTATTGTGCCAAGAAGGTTGCACTGTCTGTTCGTTCACACCCATACGAAACTGACTGGTAGCTGCCTTTAGTGGAGCCTTTACCGATTACCTCCATTGATCAGAGACAATACATGTGATGGCGCTGCAGACGGCAGCCTCAGTGTTTGGCTCTCCAGTGTTTGTACTGTTTTTGTTCGTTTTTCCTGTTTTTTGTTTCTCAAACACGATCAGTTTTACCAGGGATGAGCTGCTGAACATTCGGCAGAACACAGCACACAATCTTCTACCGGATTTCGTTTATTCGGACGTTTTGCTGAACGTTGTAGTCGGCGGAGCTGCTGCGCTGATCAAGCGCTTCAGGACGCGCAGATAGGGGAAGTGAGCCGGCGCGCTCGTAAAGCTCAGGAAGCGCGGATTCAGAACGCCATTGCCGAGCATCCATATGGCGAATCTCCGCTCTCTACCCAACAAAAAGTACAAACTTCTCCTGCTCTCCCAGACAAATAAGGATTTTTCACACTCTGCTGCTCTGTGTTTCACGGAAATCTGGCTGAATGACGCCATTCCGGACAGCGCGTTGAGTCTCCCGGGCTTTCAGCTGTTTAGAGCAGATCGCAACGCAGAATCAACGGGGAAAGTGCACAGTGTTTTTACGTCAACGAAAGGTGGTGTACAGATGTTACAGCATTAAAGAAGATGTGCTGTTCCGATCTAGAAGCGCTTTTCATTAACTGTAAGCCGTTCTATTCGCCACGGGAGTTTCTCTCGTTCATTCTCGTGAGTATTTACATCCCTCCGCAAGCACACATGAGCTCAGCTTTACAGAAACTCGCTGATCAGATCACAGAGATAGAACAACAACACCCGGACTGTGTTTTAATCATTCTCGGGAACTTTAATAAAGCAAATCTTTCCTGTGCATATCAGCGATATGAGCAGCTGTAGGACTCTCTGACCACTGCCTGGTTCATCTTATACCGACTTACACCATTGATCAGAGCATTCTGCACGGTCGTCTGTGAGTGACGTCACCACCCAATACAAACACGCCCCCTGGTATAGTCCCGCCCCCTCACATTGATTGGCAGCTTTCCATGTAGACATCGGAAATTCAAATGCAAAAGGAATTGGGATGCCATTTGAGTTTTGGCAGGTTACATGCACGACGCAGCGAGAGTGAAAAAGCAGACGTGGTAATTAATATTGCTATTTAAATATGACAGGCTCGTAACTCCTAAGATATGGGAAATACAGTTGCAAGTGGACTTTGCTTTTTCATATGAAATTTGGTAGTCACTGTGCGTTCGCGAAAGCGAAAATGCAAACGGTAATGCAGGATTTGCAATTGCATTTGGATTATGTCACAATTTATGCGTCCACATATTGAAAACGCAATTGAAAATACAATTTGCAATTCCTTTTGAAAATTGTCCGGAATATCGTTCCATAACATTTCCCATCTTTAATAAAAATATATAATAATAAAAAAACTGAAGGCTAAAAGAAGTACACTTTAGCACACTTCAGTTCTTGTTACAGAAATAATATATTGTACTTTAAAAAAGAGAAAACTTAAGGAAACGTTTTGTAATTAAATGAAAATGTATTGTAGTTTTCATTTATAATAAATGCAATTTGCTTAACGTTACAGTGATTTTGACTCACTTAAGTACTGTAGAACATCTTTGCTATTTCAAAATTACTTCTATCGTCTTTGAAAGTGTTAAAATGTACTGACGAATGTACTGACAAGCATATATGGTAAACTAAAATAAACTTTAATGTCATTGCTATTAAAACTTGCATGTCAAATATATGTGTAATTACACATTGTAATTAAGTTGCAATTTCTTAGATTTTAAAAATATTACATTTAAATGTACTATTGAATAACACGCTACAGTTAAAATGTGACCCTGGACCACAAAACCAGTCATAAGTCACATGAGTATTTGTAGCAATAGCCAACAATACATTGTATGGGTCAAAATGATCGATTTTTGTTTTATGCCAAAAACCATTAGGATATTAAGTAAAGATCATGTTTCATGAAAATATTTTGTAAATTTCCTACCATAAATATATCAAAACTTAATTTTTGATTAGAAATATGCATTGCTAAGAACTTAATTTGGACAACTTTAAAGGCGATTTTCTCAATATTTTGATTTAGATTTTTTTTTTTGCACCCTCAGATTTCAAATAGTTGTATCCAGGGTTTGAAATTAACACCCGCCAACCGGCCAAATGCGGGTAAAAATCAGCTGTGGCGGGTAACGCTGTCAAATCACTAGCCAATTTGCCGGGTTACTTTTCGTAAATGATGTTCACTCATTAATTTCTTGGGGAAGTTCATGCAAGCCAAATCTACGCAGATTTAGCGCAAATACTGAACTCGTTAGACATCATGACATTATCGAGTATATTGCAAAAGCTAAACAAAACACACCTACAGAGGCGTGATGAAGTCTGGTTAAACCAAAACTAAGGATTTAGTGCATTTAGAGTGGTTCTTTCGCTGCATGATTCAGTCTATTAATATGCATTAAGAATGATCACATAATTCAAGATAAGGAGGCAGAAAATGTATATATTTATATCAATTCATATAGTTAATCAATATCACACGAAGAGTGCCGTTTTTTCTTACAAAATCAGCATGGTTACAAATGTGATATTTATTTAATACAACAGTTCAATAAACAATAAGTTAATATCTAGAGACTTGCGTTTTAGACACCATATTGGCTGTTTTTGCGCTATTTCTGTGCTATTTCGCCAAAAAAAAAAACATTCCAAACACAGCCACGGTACTGTTTTGTCTCTGAGCAACATGACGTTGTTTTGTTTCTGAATGAATCAACTGTGTAAATGATTCGGTTCAATCGCAATTAATCACTTAACAGTGACTTGCTGCCACCTACTGGCGGTTTTAATTTCACATTTAAAGGGGTCATATGATGCTTTTTTAAAGATCATTATTTTGTGTATTTGGTGTAACAGAATATGTTGACTTGCTTTAATGTTCAAAAACCCCATTATTTTTCAAATACTGTAAATTATTGTAGGTCCTCTATGCCCCGCCTCTCTCAAACGCTTGGTTTTCTACAAAGTCCCTCCTGACAAGCACAGTCTGCTCTGATTGGCCAGCTGACCCAGTGCATTGTGATTGGCTGAACACCGCAAGCACTCGTCGGAAATGTAACGCCCCTTACCATAATCGCGAGCTTTACCATAACACCATAACAGTAGCTGATTCAGAAGCGCCAGATTGTCATAGCAAAGTCAGAATTACCTCCTCTCCTAGGTTCACGAAACGGTTGTCCATAAAATGCATTGCTGTTCTGTTGTAAGTCATCTTAAAGATTCCTAAATGCATCTACTTCCGG
>NW_015505184.1:3321342-3322254 GCF_001515645.1 Sinocyclocheilus grahami
TATATATATATATATATACACACACACACACACACACATTTGTAATTTATATTATAAATATATATACAAATACATACATTATGCAAACACACTTTTATTTTAGATGCGATTAATCGATTTGACAGCCCTAATTTTGTTTATTTCTTTATATATTATGTAAACAAACTTTTATTTTGGATGTGATTAATTGTGATTAATCGATTTGACAGCCCTACAAAATATTTTTTTCTAAACTAGTTCAAAGAAACAATCAGATGATAAATAAATAGCAAATGATTTTAAGACATTACTTGATTATCAGAAACATTGGTAGTTGCAGGTAGTCGTAGATAAAGCCATTGAATTTACATATGTAACAAGAATGTATTTCATATGAATATATATTTTTTATTAGATTTAAAGTACTATTAAACAAATATATATTACAAATAAATATAATATAAAGTAAACAAATAAAATAATATATATTATACTATATATATTTAACTAATATATACAAAAAATATTTACAAATTCAATAAATTCAGCTTTGACATCATACATTTCATTTTATGCATTCAAATATAAAGATATACTACTACTACTAGCTACTTTGTGTGGTGAAGGGAGAAACAAAACTGTCAATCAATCAATAGAAACTTACGTAATATGGTTTTACTTTGGTAAAAAACTGCTGCAAGTGAAGAACTAAACTATACTCTGAAACTACACTTTGGCATCGATTGTGTGTAGCATGTGTTTCTTTAGCTCCGTTTTGATCTGCTTTTAAAGGGGTCATATGATGCTTTTTTAAAGATCATTATTTTGTGTATTTGGTGTAACATGACATGCTGACATGCTTTAATGTTCAAAAAACACATTATTTTTCAAATACTGTACATTATTGTAGGTCCTCTATGCCCTCAAACGCTT
>NW_015505184.1:3322264-3323347 GCF_001515645.1 Sinocyclocheilus grahami
CATTTGAACAGTCAATAGCAAATACTTAAACTAATAACAAAACAGTAGCTGATTCAGAAGCGCCAGATTGTCATAGCAAAGTCAGAATTACCTCCTCTCCTAGGTTCACGAAACGGTTGTCCATAAAATGCATTGCTGTTCTGTTGTAAGTCATCTTAAAGATTCCTAAATGCATCTACTTCCGGAAGGCCAAATAAAGTGCTTTTGCTTTCGCCTAGAAACACAGCGTCACCCTGACATGGCTGCTTCAACACTAACTGCGGTTACTGAAACCACGCCTTCTTTCTTTGCGTGCACATTTGGGCGGCATTATGCAAATATTTCCACACAGTGAGGTAGATATGTGGGGGCGTGTTAGAACGAGCCGTTTTAGGGGGGTGTGGCAGAGTCTTAACTTTTATAAAGAATATCTCTTTGGTTTTGAGACTTTAGTCTTTGCACAATCAGCTTGAAACACTCCAAAGAGAAAGGAAAACTTGAAATCGCATCATATGGCCCCTTTAAAGTATCTTTTCATTTTTAAAATAATTTCAAATATCAGTATTCAACATTTCATGTTTAAAATATCAGAACATTATTTATGCATATGCATTCCCTCTAAGCTGCATTAACATGTGTAAATGCATCTAGATGCCACAGATGCAACTTCTGCAAAAGATTAATTTTATTGATACTGATTTCATTTGTTTAGTAACAGCCTAAATGTATTATTATTATAACTGACTGATTAAATGTAAGAATTTGACTGAAAAGATGATGTACACTTTTAGAAAAAAATGGATTTATAAAGGTAAAAATGCCCATAAAAGGTAAAAATCTATTTAAACTTATTGGAAAAGATTAATTTCTATCACTGCTGTGTACTGACCACACAGAATATGAAGAATATCACAAACTTTAGGAGTCATCTGTCCACGGTAGTCCTTAAGATATCAGCACAATAAAGTGACGTGACATGTGGCCAAGTATGGTGACCCATACTCAGAATTAGTGCTCTGCATTTACCCATCCAAAGTGCACACACACAGCAGTGAACACACACAAACCGTGAACACACACCCGGAGCAGTGGGCAGCCATTTAT
>NW_015505184.1:3323363-3355845 GCF_001515645.1 Sinocyclocheilus grahami
GAGAGCGCTGTACATTCCCCCCCCCCACCTACAATTCCTGCCGGTACGATACTCGAACTACAAGTGCACGTTCAATAACACACTCAGCAAAATATCGTCTAATTATCTTTATCGCTAAAATCATAGAAAATATTGCGATATTATTTTTTGTCAATAGGGAACAACCCTAGTACTGACACAATATGATTTGCAACGGTCGCTTTGTCATGCGCAGTGTAGACAGACTCAAACTGTTGGTTTATTTCTGTCTTTTTTTAGGGTTTTTTTTGGCTAGTAGAAGTTATGAATGGCCGGTAACTTAAAAATGTAGTAGCCAAATTGGCTGGTGAGTGAAAAAGTTAATTTCAATCCCTGGTTGTATCTCAGCCAAATATTGCCCTAACAAACCATACATCAATGGAAAGCTTATTTATTCGTTCAATTTCCAAAAATTGACCCTAACAACTTTTTTTTATTTTTATATGACCCTTTTTTTTTTTTTTGGTCCAAGGTCACAAATTATAGTCAAGTACTGCACTTTAAACATGCTTTAGTATGTTAGGCAATGCATCACAATAAGTATAAATTAATGCATTACAAAAGATTACTACATGTGAAATGTATTTCTTTTAATTTGACATTGTTACAGACTGCACTTTTTAAAAGTTTACTTTAGTGTGTTTAAAAATCTACTCTCTTAAGTACACTTAAATGGCCCTTTATTTCATGATATTATCTGCAAGTACAGTTTTTTAAAAATATACTTTTTAAGTTTTGAAGTTCACTACAAGTGCACGTTCAATACAGTTAAGTGCACTTCTTTTTCACAAGGAAATAATCTCCACGTACATTGATTTTGATATTGATTTTAAGCAAACAATTGCAAGTTTCTTTGCAAGCATTTGCTAATCAGAGATGTTGGTCAATTTCCCATAACAAAACTCATTCCCTGCACAGTGTTTTACATTATCTGACTGCTTCCCTAAAATCAGGAATATCAGCTGGGTGGAGACAAAACTGCTTGACATAGTCATTGAGTCTGAGATTTACTTACTGCCTTAAGATGTAATTCACACCACACTGATTGCTTCTTGTTTTGTTGCCACTGAAGCATTTGTAAATTGGATTTCTTTCACTCCTGTAAAAGTAATTTTATATTGTACTCAAATAAACTGTGTAGAAAATCAGAAAATTGCTTTTGGATTGCACTGATATGTGTTTATGCAACAAGATATATATGTGTTCATTCTGAACATGCTGATGTTTAATTGCTTGATTGCATAATAAATATCGCTGTCTATCTAAAAAAAAAAGAGAGAGAGATAACTGCAGTCCTGCTGTCAGGCAAGAAATTGCCTGTGGAAAATAAGCAACTGGAAAAGAAGGGCAATTAACACAGAAGTGACAGCACTGGCCATAGGCCACCATAAGTCATGCCTGGAGTCTGCTAAGCCTTGAGAATTAATAGTCCATTGAAATTATGTAAGTGTGCATATGAAGTGTTGTTTTCCTATCTTCCTCCCTTTCATTTTCTGTCGTGTCTCTCAAGACCCTTCCTGGTTGGGTAATGGCCTAATTGAATCCTTACCCTCAACATTATTGACTGCTTTCCTGCAAACTATGATTATGAAGTCTCACAGTAGTCATAATTAAGGTCAGATGTTATTAAATGCAGATATATATATATTTAAAAATTGAGTTCCTTTAAAAGTGAATGCACATCCTAAAATATCTTCTTAGAAGATGTGTGTTCTACTCAAGGTAAACCATAAAAAACATGGAAGAGAAGGACAGGTCTGGTATTGTTGCATCACAAATGGGATTTTATTGCTAAATAAGCTAAACCTTTTACTTATTATAAAACGTTTATTATTATTATTAATATTATTATTTTGCTTGACCCTTTGTTACGTTCAGTATTACCCACACATTCATATATATTATATACTTCGTTATTCTTTATTTCCTACATTTGCTGACTGTGGCTGCAATGACTTTAACTGCACAAAAAGACAAATCGTACAATGACATTTGCAAAAACTTGATTAGACTGCCTTGACTGACATGCTCAAGTTTATATACAGTATGACCGTGAGTGTGTTGGACTTACAGCCTAATGTTGCATGATTGTGTTACTGAAGTAAGACAAATACTTGAGGGGTTCAAAATTTAGAGATATAACCAGAACAATGTGTGAAAATTCAAGGGAGTGAAGTGAATACTTCCTGAAGGCACTATACATTTCAGATTATAACTGTTAAACTTCAGCTCACGGACAGGCAGTTCGCTAGTGTGGAGTAAAATTTGCTAATGCAATATTGATATGTAACTGACAGGGGCCCATGTAAGAGTTGTCTGGAGATCCTTACAGCTGCTTCACTGGAGTTTTTGTAACCTTCTGAAGACCTCCTGAAGAGTTTTGTGACCTCAGACCTGTAGACCTATCTATACTTTTTTTCTTGCTATATTTTTAGTCGGACAAGCACATAGTAATAGCAGTGTTGAATCTCCTTCATTCCGAGCCGATCCTCCCTATACACAAAATACGCAAGTTGCGTGGGGCCCCCGAAACACCAGGGGGCCCCCTTGCTCTCAAAGATAATTTAATTTTAGTATTTGGCCAGCGGTTATGAAAACATTTATTTTAATGCGGTGCCCGTTCTATGTAAAAATCAGTAAAATAATGTGAATGTCGTAGTCTTACTGGAGACAAAAAAAAAACAGTTGAAAGTGTACCGAGCCGCAGAAGAGACACTGTTTCTCAAGCACTTTCAGCAAGCGCGATTCGACGGAGTGAAACACGGACAAATGCGTTTCATTCATTCGTTCATAACCACTCATACCCCACTCCAGAAGTCTAGGATCGGTACTGCCTTCATTTGTACACTACAATACTGAGCCTAACTACAAATTACTCATAAATTATTTTCACTTTAACAATGATGACCAGTGTTGGGGTAATGTATTACAAGTAACGCGAGTTACGTAATCAGATTACTTTTTTCAAGTAACTAGTAAAGTAACGCATTACTTTTTAATTTATAAGAGAATATCTGAGTTACTTTTTCAAATAAGTAACGCAAGTTACTTTTTTTTCCATTTTATTGATTGACAGCTCTCCTGTCCCCATGTTGAGAGAAATCAGAAGATGTTACAGTTCTAAAATAAATATGAATATGCATTAATTCATCTCACTCACAAGAAAAAAAAACACACAGATTCAGTATTCCTCAAAATGAACAAAAAATGCAACTCAGAATATGACGCAAACCTGCAATAATTAAATGTTAAACAACACAAATATCCTTTATGTATTTAATCCCATTCTATTAACCAACTGCTTTGCTTCTGACCTTCGATGATCCAGTTCAACCGTACTAATAAGCAAAAATGACTCTGGACAAACATTTGTGTGTTTTTTTTATTGCTGAAGTGTGTTGAAATTTCTTCTTCTGCATTCTACTGTACGGACATAAATTTACATTTCCTTCAGCCTGAGGCTTATTAATTTCCCTTTTGGTGTGAAAAGGCTTTTATATTTGCCAAAAATATAACTTTTTTATTTTAAAAACAAACAAGCAAGCCCTGTCCAGATTTAAAAAGTAATGCAAAAGTAACGTAATGCATTACTTTCCATAAAAAGTAACCAAGTAACGTAATTAGTTACTTTTTTATGGAGTAACGCAGTATTGTAATGCATTACTTTTAAAAGTAACTTTCCCCAACACTGATGATGACTAAATTCTGTCAGAAAAAAGTACAACAGCCTGTTTCTGGGGCAGTAGCCTAGGGTACATTAGTAGCTTTTAAGGGTACTGCCCCAGTGACTCTTGTACTCCTAAAGATTTTTTTAACATAATGAATTTATTTATTTATTTGCAGTAATGCTTTGATTAATGTCTAATTTGTCTTTTTAATCTTTAAAAGATGTGAAGGACTCTGCATTCTGCCATTACAGGGTATAATACACAATTACACAACATCCCAATATTTAGGGGGAAAATACATTTGTTGTTTATATTGTCATTAAACAAATGAAATGAAGTAAATCATTCTTGAGAAGTGGGACAAAACAGGGTGCAAAATAGAAAAAATAACACCTTGTACTCAGACAAATGAAACTACATGTGTGGACACACTGTTTTAGACGTAGTGAGAGGACATTAAGAAACACAGATTAGGTATAATAATGAGAAAATTTAATTGAAGGTGATAATTGTGCTAAATACATTCTATTATTAATCCCTCATGACATTTAGCATTTTAAATATTTTTATTTTTAAACCTAATAGCAGTTACCCTTGCTGGACCTGTTTTGTCCCATGTCTCAAGAATGACATAAATAATAGTTGCCACTAGCTGATATTTCGGATTTACTGCAATATGAGGATTAATTATTGCTATTCCTTACCCGTTAATACTTTTTTTCTTTCTTCTCAGATGTTTGCAATTTTATCGCAAAACAATTACATCGTTAAAATCAGAAAACGGTATATGAAAAAATACATTTAGCCTACATTACCTATTGTAGGAATCCAAGTCTTGTTCAAGTCTTTCTTGTTTCCACCCGGTTTAAAAACGAAGACGCACAGTGCACCACTTATAGCGGTATATCATAAACGTAATAAGTCTTTCAAATGCTGTTGTAGTTTTAAATCAAGACAAAAATATATATATATAGCCACTCTTGTTAAAAAATGAAGACGCCCCCTCAGAAACGCGTGTATCCTAAACTGCCTGTGTGGATAGTGGAGGACCATCATGAGGTAGATAAAATGGGATTTCAGTTCTTGCTGATGTAAGGCTTTATTAAATCTAACGCCAGCTAAATAGTTGAATTTACAATAGTTCCAATAAAAGCAAAGTAGACATTGGTTTTGAGTGATAGATCGCCACCTACATGTGTAAAAGAAATAAACAGTTACTTAAATGTCATTTCCACCTGCTTTAGGTTGTGAAGCACATATATCGTGCCATTGGCTCGAAACATATTCCAATGAAGGGCATTAAAATGGTCCATTTGGACTCCCATCCTGATCTCCTCATCCCTGTGAATATGCCTGCTGATACCGTGTATGACAAAGAGACTCTGCTCAGGTGAGTTTATAAGGGCTTTTCGTCAACTTTGTGAACCATCATAGATTTCAAATTTCTTTTCGGACTTGGAAACCTTTTACTAAGATCACTTTTACCCTTGTTCCAGACCCAGAGTCCCACAAATATGAAAACCAATTATTATTGTGTTATTGTAAAACTGTGTCAATCTAAATAATAAGTTAAATAATTCAACTTGTATTAATTTTGAGTGAAAAATGATGTGTGTTATGTTATTTATTATTTCATCAAATTAATATGTTAAATTCTTTTTAGTATTTTTGTTTGCATAATTTCAAATCAAGTTTAATTTATTTAACGGTTTCCACTACGATGCATAATATCCTAGCTATGCAATTAGCCGGAGAAGTCATCCGTTTAATAGATTTTATTAATATTTAGAATTCGTTTTTATTTTTATATATTTTCCATTTTAGTTAAAGTTTTGGGTTTGTCATTTTTATTTTTTATGTCTTTAGAGTTCATTTTTATTACATCATGTTAAGCTAAATTAGAAATGTTGCTTCTGCAACTAGCATAAACAAAAGGATTTTGCATATTTTATTTTGGTTAATGTTGTTTTTTTTACATTTTATTTTTTTAAATAATGAATATTTATTTAGATATTGATTTTTCTTTTAAGTTGACAGAAATTAGTACATTACAGAATGTTTTACCGAACTGTTCAAGTCTACATGGCTCATGTCAAAGAAACACCCACGAATGCCTGTACAAATAATACAATTCATGAATACTCCTCTGGCGATTAAAATCAGACTATTAAAAGACAGCTCATGCTGTTGAGAATAAAGCCCACTGATATTTGTTCACACCATTAGTTGCAACAGTGAGTATAAGGGTTGACATGTTTTTGTTTGCGCTTGCAGTGAGCTGAGCATTGAGAATTGGATTATGCCAATGGTCTATGCTGGACACGTATCCCACGTAGCCTGGCTGCATCCGTACTGGGCTCAGCAGATCAAAGAAGGAGAGCATTCTATGTGTGTGGGGAAAGATTCATCCACGACCACCATCAGGTCAGGTGCAGCATATCAGCATGTAACCATGAGATGGCAGCAGGCGTTCATTTACTATTAATAAGGATGAGACCTCCACCCTGTCAGGAAACATTGTGCTGTTAAAATCGTGTTTAAAAACATTCAGAAGAAATCTCTTTCTCTTTTCAGGGTCACAAGCACAGACGATTACTTTTTGAGTGACGCTCTTTACGTTCCTCTGGATCAGCTGGAAAACCCAAAAGAGTTGCAGTTAAATGTCATTCGAGTGGATCCTGTTGACCGTACGCAGAAAAGGACACCTGAAAATGGGCAAAGTGGTGCTAAATTACCTAAATCAGCTGTAAAAGAGGAGAATGATGTGCAGTTGAAAAGGGACGCCCCGTGCACTTCCTCTTGTCAACCGCTTGATGGCAGCACTGCGTCAGGAAACGGCAGTCACACAGTCACGAAAGCTGATGAGGGGTCAACAAGCTGCATCACTGAACGGCTTTCAGCAGTTATAGAGCAGTCTGACCCTTTCATACTTGACATTGACTTGGATTTTTTCTCCTGCAAGAACCCTTTCAAGGAGATGTACACACAGGTGGAGTGAATCAAGCAGATCCATCATTATAGTCCTTTTTGTTTCCTAAACGATAGCAATTACTTCTCCATATTGTACTTTCTCACACCTACATTGTACTGATATAGAAAAAGCTTTGTAGACAAATGGAAGATATTGATTCTTTCTAGTTTCTTCAGAGCTCATATATAGTTTTATATGTATTAGTATCGATATACATTGTCTATTTGCCACCGTTGTTGTCTTACAGGAAGAGTACGCTCTCCTGCAAGAGTTATACAGCTTTAGCAGGCCACAGCAGGATTCAGATGAGGTAACAAAGGTTCCTAATCAAATGTACCATAAACTAATCATGAGATCTTCATTCAGTCATAGCAACAGGCATGTTACTAAACACCCTCAGGGGGTGAAGCTAAAGCTAATCTTGCTTCTTTTCTTTTTTTTAAACCGTGGCAACAACTCTGTTCAACAGCTTTCCAAGTGAATGTTTAATCCAACTGATGTGTGCTAAAAAAAATTATATTAGCTGTTGCAACAGCTTTTATCAAAGTCAGTCAGAACTGTTTTAGCATTCATGCTTGATTTCAAAATCATTTTTGACATCTTCACGTTTGAATGCTGATACATACAGACGCAGGAGTCTGAGACTGCTAGTGAAAATGTATTGCATTTTTCTGCTTAAAACTATTTTAATTGTAAATTTTATTATGAGCATGACAATGTGAATGAAAAGTTCAATTCAGAGATCAAATTAAATTACCCAGAGACCAAGGCTGCATTTTTGTGATCAAAATTACAGTAAAAAAAAAGATTTGAGTTTAAATTATGTAGTAATATCATGAAATATTATTTTAATTTTAAAAACAACTGTTTTCCATTTGAAACTGTTTTCTGTTTAAAATATCTATATATGATCAATTTAAAGTAATTCGGTGATGGCAAAGCTGAATTTTCAGCAATCATTACTCCAGTTTTCAGTGTCACATGATTCTTTAGAAATCCAGAAACATTTCTTTATTTATTATAGAGATTTTTCATAATATTATAAATATCTTTACAGTCATTTTTCATCAATTAAATGTGTCCTCCTTGAGGGGAAGAAAAAAAACGTATTGCCCCCAAACCTTTGAACGCTAAAGTACTTACTTTTGATTAGTCACATAAAAATAGTGTAGAATCTTAAAAATTTATTTTTCATGTATGTTTTAAATTCAGTAAAATCAAAAACCTTGTTTATTCCCAGAGTTAAATGATATCGTATATATATTCAATGTGGTCTGAGGCTTTTGAACCTCAGTGTATTTTGTTGAATACAGGACACACAGAAGGCACATTTCCCTGGTGGCAAATAACATATAATATCTTTAACGTTCCATGTGTTGGTTTTTCAGGAGCAGCTCTTAGATTGTGTAGAGAGACGCACTCACCAGCTTGAAGACCTGGAGGCTGCATTTGCTGAACTGGTAGAGGATGACGGCCAGGAAACTGTTGAACGTTTAGCAGCAAACCCAGGGTACGCATTACTGCTGTCACCGAGATGAGACTGTAGAGCCACAGGCTCTGTGCTTTTTGATTATAGCTCCATATCATCGCACCATTGGGCTTGATTGATTGTTTTATATGGTCAGTATGCATTTGATCAAGCAGGAGATGACACAGCCTCATGCACTGATTTGTTTCCCCCTCTCTTTCTTTGTAGAATGAAATCTCTTGTCAGACTTGTACACAGCCTTAAGAATCGAACTCAGTCACCGGACTATGAAATGGTAAAGTTGTGTGTGTGTTTATCCTTTGGGTATTTTAATCATGTTTGAAGTGTCTCATCCCAGATATTCCAAATAGTTTTATGTTTTTGTAGTCTACAATGATGTATGTAGAAAAATAATATCAGAAATTTTAGTATCTTCTTATTTTACCTTCATATTCTTATAAACTCCTCTAACGTAATAAAAAAACAGTTGGCAGATGACATTATAATTGAAACTTTAACCCTCTATTTTATTGTAGATTACCCATTCACTTTTCAATAGAATATCCATTCTAGTCACGTTGTTTCTGCTTGGTGTGTGTGTGTGTGTGTGTGTGTGTGTGTGAATTAAGTAAAAAACATGACAATAACATGCCGATGTAATGAATGTAATTCAAGACATGATCTCTAAAAATAAATCATGCATCTTAAAGTAAATCTTGTTTCAAATATGTTTAGATATTGTTTTTCTGCAAAACAAGACAAAATACTAATTAAAAATGTTTTGCATTGATGAGGAAAAATAATGAAATATCAACCTGTTACTTAATGTCAAGTATACTTTTCGAGCTATTGAGAGCCTCCAAGCAGAACATGAAGGATAACAAATTTGCCTCCCTTGGCTTGTAGTGCTGAGGCACGTCTGTACGCACCACAGACTGATATATTTGTGCCTGTGTTGTTGAGTCTAGGTGCATCAAGCAGGCTTGACCTGTGATTACTCTGAGCTCCCTCACCACATCAGCAGTGAAGAGGAGATCCAGCAAATGATCACGGCTGTGCAGCTCTTCTTGGAAAGCATGCCCAAACCCACCATAGTCACTATATCCAGGTACATCAGTCATTAGAGCATATGGACGTCTGTTCTGTGTCTCCTTTTGAAAAGTACATTGGGTCCTTTAATCTTTCGCTTATGATTTATTACATTCTCCAAGGTTAAAATCATTTGGTGTTTTTTTTCCCACAGAGAAGCATCCTATTTCTTGTTTTGTTTTTGGTCTGCATTAATTAGCATTGTAATTTATGACATAATGATTGTTTGTAGGCTGGTTGTTGCCCCAAAAGCAGATGCTTGAATCTGTGCCGTTGAGACAGATGGTGTTATGTGAGACTTGTGTCTCAGTGATCTGTTAGCATGCTTTTTAATGAGCATAGACTCAACATCACACTCATCAGTCGCTCTCTTATCTCTAGTCAGGGGGAGCTCAGCCCTTCATGGTCCATGGGAATATTTTTCTAGTCTTTTAATACTAAGTTCTCTGACTGATGGTGCATCACCGTGGCTGACATGCACCATTGTTTTTTTTATCTGTGTTCAGAATCAAAAATGCTTTAAATGTTTTATTATTATTATTAATAGGTATTTATTAACATCGCTAGGGGCATATATTTACTTCAAAAGTCTGGGGTCAGTAAAAATATGTTAATGTTGAAAAAAGTATCTTAAGCTCACAGAGGCTGCACTTAATTGTGTGTGTGTGTGTGTGTGTGTGTGTGTGTATAGTGCTTAACAATGTATTAGGCCACCACCCAATGTAAGGTTTGTGCTGCAGCTGCCCTAAACTAACAGTATTGGTGATTACCAAAATCAATTTTTATGTTTCTGTAATGGTTAATCCACACCCATATGTGTAAGCTCTTTAGTCACAGTAGTGTCTCTAATGCTAAAATATAATTATTGTTGGGATTTAATGGAGATAGATTCACAGATAGATTGCACAAAAGTTTCATCAAAAACAAGCCTTTGGGAACAACTAAACTATTTGGAAGTCAGTTACAACAGAGACATAAAAGTAAAAAAAAGTGCATAAAAACAATGCCAGCAAGAATGCAGGCTGTTATCAAAGCCAAAGGAGGCCATACAAAATAAAAATAAAATGTATAAATGTTTTATTATTATTATTAATAGGTATTTATTAACATCGCTAGGGGCATATATTTACTTCAAAAGTCTGGGGTCAGTAAAAATATGTTAATGTTGAAAAAAGTATCTTAAGCTCACAGAGGCTGCACTTAATTGTGTGTGTGTGTGTGTGTGTGTGTGTGTGTATAGTGCTTAACAATGTATTAGGCCACCACCCAATGTAAGGTTTGTGCTGCAGCTGCCCTAAACTAACAGTATTGGTGATTACCAAAATCAATTTTTATGTTTCTGTAATGGTTAATCCACACCCATATGTGTAAGCTCTTTAGTCACAGTAGTGTCTCTAATGCTAAAATATAATTATTGTTGGGATTTTATGGAGATAGATTCACAGATAGATTGCACAAAAGTTTCATCAAAAACAAGCCTTTGGGAACAACTAAACTATTTGGAAGTCAGTTACAACAGAGACATAAAAGTAAAAAAAGTGCATAAAAACAATGCCAGCAAGAATGCAGGCTGTTATCAAAGCCAAAGGAGGCCATACAAAATAAAAATAAAATGTTTACACTACCGTAAATTAAAGGAGTTTCTTATGCTCATCAAGGCTGCATTTATTTGATGAAAAATGCAGGAAAAATTGTAATATTGGGAAATATTATTACAATGTAAAAAATAGAGTTTTTCTATTTTAATATACATTAAAATCTAATTTTGGAAGTCAGTTACAACAGAGACATAAAAGTAAAAAAAGTGCATAAAAACAATGCCAGCAAGAATGCAGGCTGTTATCAAAGCCAAAGGAGGCCATACAAAATAAAAATAAAATGTTTACACTACCGTAAATTAAAGGAGTTTCTTATGCTCATCAAGGCTGCATTTATTTGATGAAAAATGCAGGAAATATTGGGAAATATTATTACAATGTAAAAATAAAGTTTTTCTATTTTAATATACATTAAAATCTAATTTATTCATGTGACGCAAAGCTGATTTTTCAGCATCATTACTCCAGTCTTCAGTGTCACATGATCCTTCAGAAATCATTCTAATATGCTGATTATTATCAGCGCTGGAAACTGTTTTGCTGCTTAATATTTTTTGGGAACCTGTGATACTTTTTCTTAGGATTCTTTGTTGAATAAAAAGTTAAAAAGAAGAGCATTTATTTAAAATAGAGTTCTTTTCTAACAATATGCACTACCGTTCAAAAGTTTGGGGTCAGTACATTTTTATTCTTTTTTTCCTCATTTTTTTGAAAGAAATTAAAACTTTTATTCAGCGAGGATGTGTTAAATTGATAAGAAGTGATAGCAAAGATTTATATTGTTAGAAAAGGTTTATATTTTGAATAAATTCTGTTCTTTTTAACTTTTTATTCATCAAAGAAACCAGAAGAAAGTATCGCAGTTTAAAAAAAAAGCACAACTGTTGCCAACATTGATAATTCTAATAATAAATCAGCATATTAGAATGATTTCTTAAGGTGGGATCAGTAAGACTTGTAATGTTTTTTAAAGAAGTCTCTTATGCTCATCAAGGCTGCATTTATGTGATCAAAAATTCAGGAAAAAAAAGTAATATTGTGAAATATTATTATGATGTAAAATAACGTTTTTCTATTTTAATATACATTTAAAATCTAATTGATTCCTGTTATGCAAAGCTGCATTTTCAGCATTATTACAATAAAAAGTTAAAAAGAAGAGCATTTATTTAAAATAGAGTTCTTTTCTAACAATATGCACTACCGTTCAAAAGTTTGGGGTCAGTACATTTTTATTCTTTTTTTCCTCATTTTTTTGAAAGAAATTAAAACTTTTATTCAGCGAGGATGTGTTAAATTGATAAGAAGTGATAGCAAAGATTTATATTGTTAGAAAAGGTTTATATTTTGAATAAATTCTGTTCTTTTTAACTTTTTATTCATCAAAGAAACCAGAAGAAAGTATCGCAGTTTAAAAAAAAAGCACAACTGTTGCCAACATTGATAATTCTAATAATAAATCAGCATATTAGAATGATTTCTTAAGGATCATGTGACACTTTATACTGGAGTAATGGCTGATGGAAATTCAGCTTTGCATCACAGAAATAAATTATATTTTAAAGGATATTAAAATAGAAACCAATATTTTATATTGTAATAACATTTTGCAAGATTACTGTTTTCTGTATTTTTTTTATCAAATAAATGCAGCCTTGACGAGCATATAAGACTTCTTTTAAAAACTTTTAAGTCTTACTGATCACAAACTTTTGAATGGTAGTGTACATTTTTTGTTTATTATGTGTGAATAAAGACTATTTTTTTGTTTCAGTTTGGTATTTCCCTTATAAATGACAATACAATTTTTAGATTTAAGCAGTTTAGTTTTTGGACAGTTTTTGACATAAATTGTTTATTTGTATATAAATGCAGTATTTATTATTCTTTTTTTTTTTTTTGTGGAAACATTGGTAGTTTTTAATTTTTTCAGGTTTCCTTGATGGATAGAAAGTTCAAAAGAACAAGATTTGTTTGAAATAGAAATCTTTTGTATTATGAGTGTTTTTGCTGTCGCTTTTAATCAATTTAATGTGTTCTTGCTTAATAAAATTATTGATTGTTTTTTAAGTACTGAACTCAAACTTTTGACCAGTAGTGTGTGTATATGTCATTTCACGTATGTTATAAATGTATGTATACGATTTAAAAAAGATTAAGATAATATAAGATTTAAATGTTTCTTACATTTCAATTTATCCTTGTCAGATCCAGTTTGGATGAGTATTGCCCAGCGGAGCAAGTGGATTCTATCCAGAACAGTGTGCTGAACATTCTAGAGACCCTCTTTGGCTGCTTAGATGTTCACAGAGAGTATGAATCAATACCATCAGAGAGCACATCACAGACCCCATGAGGAGGGAGGTTAAATTCAGCAGCAGCTGCGGCATGTTCTTTACCAGTAGCTGCTTTCAGAGGGTGGATGTAGCAAAGCTTTTAAAACCATGCTGTGATTTGCCGTGTACTCTGTTACTGCCTGCATTGAGTGCATATGTAACAATGAGGTTGAGATGCGAACATAAAGGGAAATGAGTTTTCAATTTAAGAGGTTTTCTTCTATGTATTTTTGAAGTGCATGTATTCAAAATAAGAGATGCTGAAACCTTGGGTAATAATTTTTCTGTGTTGTCACCAAAATGATGGTTTATTAGCACAGTAAAGTAAAAACCCCAAGACTTTCGTATGAATTCCGTGCTGTAGTCAGTCATTCATCCCTCGTGTATGCATACTTCAGTCTGGGAATAGCAGATGCATTGATATAAGACCGCACATTTCCCCTCTTCCTGTGTGGCCCCTTGTGCCTCGGCTGTCTTTGTCTGAAACCTGAGGCGGTTACCAATTCATGTGAGCTTTGTACATGGCACCCTCCTTTATTGCTCTATGCCTGCAGACTTCAAGACTGCCCTCAATATGGCTGACCTGACTTTACATTTCACTGCATGACAAAACAACTATGAGCGACACTGACGAAGCAAATAAATGCAGTAAAAAAAAACAAGATAAAAACCATAATTTTCGTAAGGGATGAGATGCACAAGAGCGTTTTAAGGACAAAAACCTGATAAATGTCTTGAAGTACAACATCTGAACAATGTCTTGATGTGTGGTAACCATAGTATAAGCGGAATAATTGACTCCGGTTCGTTGAATCGTTAGAAAATTATGCTCGGTGGAGTCATCGTCATCAGTTGCTCCTTTCATAAAGAGACAGGTATGGAGAATAAAGGATGACAAATTTCATTTTTGGCTGAACTATCTATTAAACTGTTAGCAGGCATTTATACCATGGTGATTTATGCACCAGTGTTGGGATTGTTACTCAAAATGTTTTTGCATATTACTCATTACCTTTGAAAAGTAATATTATTACGTTACTTATTACTTTCTGGCAACAGTAATTATTACACTACTACTTACATTACTTTTCTTCCTCACCTCACATAAGTTGCATATCTTCCCCATAAAATTCTTCTAAAATGTTACTAACAACATATATCTGCCTCATCATTTGATCAAAGTCCACATTGGATCACAGTCAGAAGTTATTAAAAACACTCAGTGATGATTCATAGTGATGTTTATAAGGGTCATTACATGAAACCGGTGCCTTTTCCACTTGGAAAAAAATTTAAAAAAAAAGTTTAATCAACATTTTTTTAAATATGCATGAAATGAAGACACCTTAAAGAAATTGTATTGTGCCATCTCAGGCTATGTAATTTCTTATTTTATGACTATTTTTCTTGTTTTGGAATTTTTGTCAACCCTGTTACCGACACAAGTGTTACTAGATACTATAGTTTAATTAGAATTATGTGATAGTGTTCACATACATGAACAGCATTTTAGTCCCTCTTCAATGGGATTGTTTCAAATTTTGGATTTTTCAAAATATTTTTATATTTGTCATTCAGATGACCAAGAACATCCTAATTCTGGAGGGTGACCACATGTCAATTAAGAAAAAATATATATATATTTTTTACAAGAGAGACATTAAAAAGGGTTTTGTCCAAAATAAAATATGGTTAAAGTTACAATGGAAAACCCTGGACGGCTGTACCAAATATAATTTTTACCATTTTTATGAAATTAATGACAGTAACAGGATTGACGTCATAGATAATGCGTTCAATCATTTTGTCTGTGACCTCTCACAGAACTTCAAATATACTGATCTGGTTCAGTTATTAGGCAACGAAGATGATCAGATCTTGGTCTTTCTGTGATCATCTAAAACCAGACCAACAAGATCTTGACTTTCTTGAACATTGCAAGACGGGTGAATGTCTGCAGCCACCTTGCTGCTCTTTTTTTGTAATTGAATTTACATGGATGCATTATTGACAATGAGTTATGGAAAAAAAATTGTTTTATTGAGACTGATCATCCTATCCTGGTCATTAACAACAACAGTAATAGTAACAATACCAATAATACTAACTAAAATGTAACTCACGCTCGTATGCCACTGAATGATGTAGGCATTAGCTTAAAACTACACCCAGGGTGACCTTTAAAAAATGTTTGCATTTTACACAGACAATCTTTAAAAACAGGGTGACACCTAATCTGTCATCCCTGTTACCCAAATGTCAAAACCTGTTACCCTGAAAAGTAACAGGGATGACAGTAACAGGTTTGATGATTTCAAACTAATTTGCTCATTTCTAGCTAATAGTCAAGTTCACAAAAGCACATGTTGTACACTGAAATTATTTTACTTGTAGACATTGATTATATTAAATGTAATAAATAATTGTTTAAATTATAATTTTTTAAAATGGTAACAGTATTGACACTGCATTTAAAATTGTGGTGTTACATATAAGCTCAGTCCAGGGTTCCACAGAGGGCATGAGAGGAGACAATTTTCACAATTACTACTACCAGTCACTTAAAAAGCCCCGGCTGGTCGGTTGCTCAGCTAATCGTTTGTGACAGTGCTCTCCAGCAGTAATTGGTCTGAATCCTGTGAAAAAGAGACTGTTGCACTACCATACAGTCTTTGAATCTATGGTATAATCTATCCTTCAAACCACCCTACATGACATGTTTGTCAATTAAAATATTTAAAAACACACTCTTTGTTATTAAAGGCAGAAATGTATTCAGTGAAATCTTTGGCATGCATTGACTCAGTTGGATTTGTGTATAATGTGTTCATAATAAATAGTTTTTAATGCATACCTACAAAGATCATCAAGATGTCTCTGTGTTAGTGATTTCAGAGTCTGATAAGCAGTTATGCTTGGAACAAATGCTAAACAATGCAACACATGACATCAATTAGTAGGTCAATAGCAGGCCGCCCCAAAGCTGCTTTGACTTGCAGAAAACAGCAATTACTAATGTTCCGTGCCATTACATTTACAGCTTCTGAACTTAGGGAAATGCAATTGCATAAAAATTGCTTTATTCAATTTACTTCAGATGAACACTAGCTTCCATGATGAATTAATATGACCTGCCATTTTAGATGCTCTCCTGAGAGCAACTGTGATGCATGCTGGCTTTCTCTCCGCAACTAAATATGTTCCATTAACAGTAATCATAGACTGAATTAGGAGTCCTCTAATATTGCTCTGAGTACATGGTTTGCACAAAATAACACAGTGAGCACAGTCTAAATTGTTTTGACCTTGAACTCAACCCAGCACTAGCAAATTTTTGCATGTACCCAACAGGAAAGAGCAGTGGTGGTTTGTCACGGTAGGAGGAATCTCCATCTCCAAAATTTATTTTAAATAACGCCTACGGCAAAACAATTAAATGATATTCAAACTCTGTAATGTGTATATGATGATAATATATAAATAAGTATTTTATTTATCTTACCAATAACAATGGAGTCTGACAGACTCCCCCAATTCAAAAACTGACCAATGGGAATGTATATGCAAATGATGGGAAGTCATCTGTCTGTCAAAAAATGCATCTGAAAAAGGCAAAAAAAAGAACGAAAGAAAGAGAGTGGAAGAGAATTTAAAGGTACAAATAAGGATGTCTAACATGATGAAAAGAAAAAATATATTTTTTTTTACAATCAAGCAATCAATCACTCAAATAAAATAAATTAAAATAACATAAAATCAATGACTCTAAAAATGTAGAGATCATCAAGTAAAAGCATCATGCAGCTTGTATAAAACGATTACTTAAACTATTTGTTAAATGCATGGTTTTTAAGGTGATTTTTTTTTTACAATTATCATACAGTAAGTATCAAGACATTTTTGTATGTTTATTTCATCTGGATAAAATATGTTTTTTTTTTATTATTGAAAGGACTACATATTATATATGAGAGATTACTTTAAAACTCAATAACCTTGGTTTTCCAATATTTCTAAAATTTTTAAAACAAGTTGCTTCAGTGCTTTCTAGTATTTGTCATGAATTCGGTCCATGGACTTCTGTTTATTCACCACCAGAGGTCACCCTTTCCATTACATTGACTTTTGCACAACACAGACTGTTGCATAGCACCCCGGACTACATATCCCATCATTCTTTGCACGATTTGCACACTGCACTCATTGCACTCATTGCACACAGCTGTTTCTAATCACCTCACTCACTATATAACACCCACTCTAACCATCTTTCTCTGCTGAGTATTGTTTAGCCTGTACCCCTTTCCGAGTCGCTGTGTTTTCCTTGTTGTGCCTTGCCTGTTTTTGCGGTTTCTGATCTTTGCCTGTTTTCCTGGATTTCTCCCTCTCGTCTCGCCCCTGTGATTCTGTCTGCCGATCGGTGACCTATGCTAGCCCTAGGACTATTCTTGTGTTTTTGCCTCCATATACCTGTTTGCCAGTGTTCGACCCTGCCTGTTATACCACGTCTCTTGAATAAAAGCTTGCAGATGGATCCACACGTCTCACGTCTCGTCAGCCCCGTCACAGTATTATTTTTATATAAGATAGCAGTGATTTTAACAGCAATTTTGTTTTAAAATTTTATAAATATTTGAAAACCGTTAAACCCCCAAGATGATCTCAGTGTGGCATAACCGAGATGCAAGCCATTGGTGGAAAACCATTAAGCAGAGTGCACTGATAAGTCAAGGTCATTGAGTTTTAAAATAATATCACATAATGTAAAAAACTAACAAAAATAACTATTTGATCACACTTTTAATTCAGCAATTGAAAATAAGTTCATTGTAGAAGAGGTATATAAGTCATTTTCATTATCACTAACCGGCCGCACATGAAGGTGAGTATGATATAGTATAGAGGCCCTTAGTGGCCCCTCCTCCCATCCAATCCCCGGGAAAAATCTCATTCACAATGACGGCCCTGATCTGTGATAAATGGCCCTGCATGATTTTTCCTATGTTTATTAGTGTTGGGTTGGTAATCAGAAAGATTATAACATGTCATTAATAATCAAGGCTATTTTGAGCTTTCAGAGAGAGATCATCCGTGTATGGATTCATAATTATCAGCTAAGGGATATGATGGAAAACATACTATCCTTTCATTTCAACGATGAACGGAGAGCAGGTTTGATCAATATTAATTTACACTCCAGCCTGCCTTGAAAATTCCCTCTCAGACCGCCACTGTATTCGGATCAATACAGTGAATTAATAGATTAATATGTATTCATTTGGCAGGCACTTTTATCCACAGCAACTTAAAAGTGTGCATTTTATGAATGTGTATTTCTTGGCATAACCTACATCTTGATGTTGTAAACGTCATGATTGCCAATCACAATATTATATTTCAAATGTGTGATGTAAAACACTGGCATTAGCATAAGGCTAATTGTCATTTGTATTTTCATAGAATGAAAGCATTAAATGGAAGCGGCATCTTTGAGGTTTCCTCAGACCATTTTTGGCATTATGTCTAAGGGGGCGTTGTGCCAGGTTGTGAGTGTTCTCATCTGCACTAAATATCACTGTGATGAGATGCAGACAGGCAGCTCACGACACACAGAACACACCATTCCCACAGCGTTTAGACTCCCTAATGGATACATTTTATTCACATCTCATTCCCTATTTTCCTACAAAGTAATCATGTAAGGCAAAAATAGACTTGCCTCAGCAGCTCACCGTGATTGTGAATATCATCGTACACCATTAGCCTTGTTATTTTCCAGGTGTAATTGAAACTGGTTCTCATTTTCATGGTTGACTTGATTAAAAAAAAAATACATTAATTTTTGCAGTTTTTCGTTCTTCCTCTTCTGAATGTTTATTTTATAATTTTAAATTCAAATAGAGTTTTCATCCATATCTAATATTATAATATTCCATATTGAGCTAATGTTTTAAAGAGCAATGAATGTTTTGCATTACTTATCAAATTTACTGCAAAATGCACTGCAACCTCACGGCTTTAAGACTCAGAAAGGAAAACAGGTCAAATAATATGTATATTGCATAGTAACAAAATAAAACACAGTGAACTGATGCACATCTGCTTTTCACAGCATTTGTTATTCTGTCACAGCGCAGTCAGCAGCATATCGAGTGATGGTGCCAGTTGGCTCAGTGGTTGCATGTCATTGTGCTGAACAGCCTGACTGAGCCCAGATGGAGGATGTTGCTATCCCACAAGTTCAGTATATTATTCTATATCAATATCATTCATCAAATGTATGTACAATCAATCAATTAAGGAGATGTATGCTCTCTACTCAGCAGAATTTAATGGAGTCTCTTGTCAGGTATTCAGATAGCTCTTAGTGACTCCATTTGTTGAGCTGGTTTGGTTCTTTGAGCATAAAAGCAGATTTTTGGTTTCGGTTTTTCCATTCACATTAAAATATAATTTCCTAAAAAGCCCTATAAAATCACTAACCGAGCCAGAAATTTCCAATTCAGTTCTGTGATAGAAAATGTAATATCCTTTATCCTGTAGGTTTATTTAATACAAAAGTGTCTGTATCTGGCTCTGAAAATGGCTTTTTATTATTTATGTATTTTTTTGTAATTATATTTCCATCCATGGCTTTCTGTCAAAAATGCATCTCAAGTGAATAAACAAAAAGTGAATGAATAAATAAGTCCAATGATTATAAAAAGGAGAAATCCCTCAAAAATCTAGTTCCAAGTGCCAAATTTGTGAAACTTTATGTATTCATTGTGGTTTCATAGATATTAAAAAAAAATCGTTAAACCATTTTCATTATAAATCAATCAATCAGTGAATGGCTCTAAAAATGTCAAGCGATGTAACCATTAAGTAAAGCATCCTTCCAAATCCTTTCACCCCACAGCTCAATAATTGTTTTTAAACAGACTTTCTAGTTTTCTAACATATTTTTAGGTATTAAAAATGACCTTGACTTATGAGACCTCTCTGGTTCCCTGTTTTTCAAGATAACAAAATGGCATCCAGCATGTTGGTTGACTTTGGAGGTCAAACAGTTTTCAAATAATTATAATATTTTAAAACTAAATTGCTGCAATGTTATTTAAAAGATAATGCCAAACTACTTTTAGCTAACATTTATTTTTAATCAAGAATTCAAGCCTCAGGCATTTAATTCAGAAATATAACATCACAGAAGAGGTATTTATTTATTTATTTAAAATTCTACATCTCCAATAAATGTGACTGTGAAAACCCAGCTAAAGCCTTTTTTTTGTGATTTACTATTTTACATAAAATCATCCTTCATCGTGTAAAGAACATTCTGTGAAAATGTAACCTTGATATCTTTAATATTGACTGAGTAAGGCCATGTCAAAGATTGAAATCATAGTGAAATTAATGGTTGAAATCAAACTTTGATGCTTGTTATCTCATAATTAGATTTTGAGACTTTAGCCTGGATTTCACAGACAGGGTCACAAATTCATTATTATATTAGCTCAATTAATAAAGTGAGCACATTTTATATGTTTCATTCTGATTATTTCATTTTAATTAAATGCCTACAATATAGCATTTTTACACTTCAGAAACTTTTAACACAGATATAATTCTACTCACACTTGTTTTCATGTGCATTTGAACTTCTTAATAGATATCATGTGACAAAGCAACTACATTCACTTTAGACTGGAGCTTTCTTTTCCTGGTATTTTGACAATATTATAATATGCATTTGAACCAGGTCCAGCTTACTTAAAAGGAACATTAATCACCATACTAGTGACTTGGGGTGAGTCTTTAACAAACAGTAAACATCCCTTTAATTACCAACAACAATTGTTTACAATCCCTTAATAAGCCTCCATTATCTGCCACACCTACTTAATTAAATATTGGGACGAATAAGTTTATAGACACTTCCCCGAAAACAACTTACAGATTCACTGACAAGACTTCACTGACCTGAAACAATTCAGAATCAGAATCAGAATCAGAAGAGCTTTATTACCAAGTATGTTTACACACTCAAGGAATTTGACTTGACGACAGGAGCTTCCAGTGTAGAAGAAAGTACAAACGTAGTGCAGACATACATGATAGTGCAGACATACATAGGAATAACACAGTAGGGATGTAATATAACACTAATATAATAAAAAAAAGAAAAATTGAATAATGTACTATATACAGAAATAGAAGTATAGGAAAACAATTAATTGTTTAGATAAATGTACAGATATGTTTATTAGTGTGCAGGGAGGGAGGGGGGTTGCAGGGGTGGTAGGTGAAGGTGTGAAGTGCAGATCAGAGCGGATGGGGGGTGGTAGACGATCCTTTTCAAATCTGCAGTAAAACACATTCAGATCGTCAGCCAGTTGTTGATCCTCCGCAAGCTGTGGGGGTGGTGTCTTGTATATGGTGATGTTCCTCAGACCAGTCCATACTGACGCTGGATCGTTTGCTGAAAGCTCTTTTCTCAGCTTTTCTGAGTAGTTTTTTTTAGCCACTCTGATCTCATTTGTTAGTCTGTTCCTGGCCTGGTTATACAAGATTTTATCCCCACTTCTGTAAGCATCCTCTTTGGCGTGACGAAGCTGTTTGAGTTTCCCAGTAAACCACGGTTTATCATTATTAAATGATAAGAATGTCCTGGTAGGAATGCACATATCTAGAGAAACTGACATATGAAGTTACAGTCTCTGTGAGCTCGTCCAGATCAGTGGCAGCAGCTTCAAAGACGCTCCAATCAGTGAGGTCAAAACAAGCTCGTAAATCCTGCTCTGTTTCATTAGTCCATCTTTTAACAGTCCTTGATACAGGTTTAGCTGATTTCAGTTTCTGCCTGTAGGTCGGTATAAGATGAACCAAACAGTGATCAGAGAGCCCCAAAGCTGCTCGTGGGACAGAGTGATATGCATCCTTTATTGCTGTGTAACAGTGATCCAAAATAGTGCTGTCTCTGGTGGGACACGTAATGTGCTGCTTGTATTTTGGCAGTTCACGGGAGAGATTTGATTAGTTAAAATCTCCAAGAATGATTAAAAGAGAGTCTGGGTACCTTTGCTCCATTTCACATATTTGTTTGCCCAGCTGTTGCATCGCGGCGCTTACGCACGCGTCCGGAGGCACGTACACATTCATGAGAATGAAAGAGACTTATAGAAGAAGAATGACAAAACACAGAACAAACAAACAAAAACATCAGAAGAAGCACGGAGCTCAGCGTCCTGGCTGCCATTTGCGGCGCCATCAGTGTCTACATTCCGTGTTTATGTTCACTTTAAATCAACTGACATAGGTTTGTTGAAAACACAAAGAATATATATCAAAACGTCTTACTGGTATTTACATTTAGTCATTTAGCAGACGCTTTTATCCAAAGCGACTTACAAATGAGGACAATGGAAGCAATCAAAATCAACAAAAGAGCAATGATATGCAAGTGCTATGACAAGTCTCAGTTAGCTTAACGCAGTACACATAGTAAAGTTTTTTAAATCATATAATAAATAAAAAGAAAACAGATAGAATAGAAAAAAAGAATAGAGCAAGCTAGTGTTAGAGGCCTCTTTGGCTTTTGTTAATCAGAAGTCAGAATTACTGTATAATTGTATAATAAATAAAAAGAAAACAAATAGATAGAATGCAAAAAGGTTAGAGAAGCAAGTGTTACTTTTTTTTTAAGAAAACAAGTTTTAAAAGTCTGAGAAAGTGATTTTGTGCCTCTTTGGGATGGCACTATAAAGCGCCGTTCATTTGCAGAACGCAAGCTTCTAGAGGGCACATAACTCTGAAGCCAGTGGTGGTTTTGTAGGCAAACATTAATGCCTTGAATTTTATGCGAGCAGCTATTGGTAGCCAGTGCAAATTGATGAACGGAGGTGTGACATGCATTCTTTTCGGCTCGTTAAAAATCAATCTTGCTGCTGCATTCTGGATTAATTGTAAATGTTTGATAGAAGTGGCTGGAAGACCTGCCAAGCGAGCATTGCAATAGTCCAGCCTGGATAGAACAAGAGCTTGAACAAGGAGTTGTGAAGCATGTTCCAAAAGAAAGGGCCTGATCTTCTTGATGTTGAATAAAGCAAATCTGCAGGACCGGGCAGTTTTAGCAATGTGGTCTGAGAAATTCAGCTTATCATCAGTCACAACTCCAAGGTTTCTAGCTGTTTTTGAAGGCGTTATGGTTGAGTGTTCATTATTTAGCTAAATGAAAAGTATCTTTATTAATCAAATAACGCACAGAGCAGTAAAATAAGGCAAAATTAACAAGGGCCACGTTTATTTATTTATCCATCCATCCATCCATTGCAGGCTTTATTGTCAAGACCAATCATGATGCTCTTAGCCTCATTGCAGTATTTTCCCCTTCTTTCTTTACCAAATAAATTACTCAAATTATAACTCCTCCCAGCTTAGCCAAGCTCCAATAGCTAAGAAAAGGAGCCTTTCACAAATAATTTCAGGGTTTTATGGGGAAGCCTCATTTGCCGAGACACGGCCATGTATAGAGCTAATATGTCTAATATACCCATGCTCAATTAGAGCCAATCAATCTGAGTGACCAAACAGGAGAAGTACAGAGAAACCTGTAGATGAAAAGATGAGAAGAAAGATGAAATTGCCTCCATTTCACACAATTGAATTTCCTTTTCAAAGATATCTTTTCATGCATACCTAGAAAGGATTTGAAGCTGTGAAAATCTATCATGCACGTGGAAGAAGCACTTACCATGTCACGTGTTCAGAGAAAAGGTTTTTTGGTTTTTCTCAGTGATGAGATAGACTGTGACCTGGGACCAAAGAGATGATTGTTAAGCCTCTTATGAAGCTGCAATCTAAGACACACCTGTTCTTGAAATGTATACTGATCTCTACAGGACTTTTACATGTGAATGGATTGTGATGTCAAATTAAACATAATGGCTCACTATCAGCAGGCCTTATAAATAGGGAAGAAAGCCCAAAGAAGGGCTTCATGTCACACTTACATTGATTAATAGATTACTCAGGTGACCTATTGTTGTCCTGATGATGAATGGAACAACTATACTTAAAGGACTTAAAGGTCTCTAAATAACTTTTATGAAGTGTGTAACAAAAGAGAGCGAGAGAGAGAGAGAGAGAGAGAGAGAGAGATCTTGGACATTGTAATATCTTCTTTATTTGTTTTTCAATAATTTGGTAAATTGTGATTAATTGCACATGCTAATGGGTGACCAGTCTGCATGAACATAATTTCAGATATTTTGCAGGGCAGAGAAGGCTTTTCATTTCCAATAAAGACTGCAAATTAACTTAACTATAGGATAGGTTTCCATCAGACTAACAGGCTGTTTCATAGATTTTTCAAATTCTTTGAGCTGAAAAAGATTGCTGGACCAGGAGGATCCCCGGGGTTTACAAATGGGAAATGGCTTTTAATTAAGCAGCTGTCCAAGCATGTAAAAAGGGCAGAAGGGTAATTCATGTATTAAAGGAGAAGAGGGCCTGATTCAATATACCTGACTAGAGAAGTGTGCAAACACAATTCATCTAGCCATCTTAACTCTGCCTCTGCTCTGTTTTAGTGAGTTGTATGTGTGATTTAATTAGTTTAATACATGGAACTAAATAGAATATGTTTACTGAGTCACAGAAACATTTTGTGTTTCTGTTGTAACTACACCATCTGGGTGCAAAAAGCATCTTTCTATCTATCTCTCTATCATATTCTCTCTACATGTATTTTATTATATTAGAGTATGTACTAAAAGTTCTGTATATATAATTTGTATTTAAAAACTTGAATTTCATGTCACAGATTGGGATAATTACTGGTGAAGGGTTTGAGACTCTGTGTTCATGGTGTCATTTTTACTGTCACTCTAGAGAGATTTGTCACATACAGCTAAAGTGATTGGCTCAAAAACATCTACGTATAATTAGGAAAGAATGCCCATGATCAAAAATTGAAATTGTGTACTTTCAGAGGGTCAGACACCAGCTAAGCCATTGTCATTGCTAACAGGAATGCCAACTGATAGCTTACAGACCTCAGCCTGCTGAGAGAACTAATCCGAATATTTTCTTTAGTGCATGCAGTTGCATTGGCCTTGATTTAAGGTCAAGTAATATTACTGCAGAGAAGAACACCATGGATATAAATGAGAGCTTAGTGGTTGTGTAAACTTACAGAAATCATTCCTTTTGTAGTCATACTATGAGTCTATTCAGCACAACATTCAAAACAGACTGATGAACTAAATAGTTTCTAAGAGCTTGTAGGCAATCTTTCACTAGATGATACAGATATTTACCTTTTGAGCTCCACAACTCTGAAGCCGGAAAATAAGGAAAATGGAATAAAATCCAAGACACAACAGGAAAATTCCTACCAGACCATCAAATCTACTATCATTTTAACAATTCCACAAGAAAATATATGAGGCATAATTACTGGTTTTGATGTTGTTTTATTTGCACAATGAAATGGCATTACAAAAATTAAATAAAATCATCTTAACTTACAAAATACAAAAAATAAATTCATAAGTCTGAAACACATTTATCAAGCAGCAATGGTTCTCAAGCTGAATAATTGAAGTACCAACCTGCTAAGAGAACATATTCACAGTTGCCAAATATTGTGCGTGTGCACTAAATCACAATACACTGTTCCATTAATTTTCTGTCATTTAAAGCTTTTAAATATTGGCACTTTGACTTTTTGATGTCTTATTCAGCAGGCAAAATGAATGAAAATTGTATATATAAATAAACACCAAAACAGCATGGCAATGAATCCTTGAGTCATAAACATTAGCATTTTTTCATGGTCAGCACAGCCATAGTATCACATTTCTCTGGGAATCAAATAACTGTGTGCAGAATAATCACACAAGCTACGCAGTGTAATAAGATCTTCTACATTCTCAGCATCCTCCAGTGATGGTTGCTTAGTTTTGCCTTGCAAGTCAACATCTCACAATCAGTACCTTGACATCAAACAGAAAAAAAGCTTATACACACAGAGAGGTCAGTCCATACCAGCAGCAGCAGATCTCCTTGAAGGTCTTCCTCATCTCTTGGCTCCTGAAGGCATAGATGAGAGGGTCTATGACCGAGTTGCACATAATAAGGATCAGGTACATGTTGAAGTGGGACATGAAGCAGATGCAATAAGGGTTCCGTGGGCAGGAAATCATAAGAATGAGGTGCAAGAAAAAGGGAGCCCAGCACACCACGAATACACCCAGCAGGATAGTGATGGTGATGGCCCCTTTCATATTTGCCACCTGCCAGATAGGGCCATTGCCAGGGAGGGCGGCAATGCGCTTCATGTGCAGTCGGGCCAGAAGAAACATGTGGACGTAGAGCGAGGCCATAAGCGCCAACATGGTGAAGAACATGCTGATAAGGCAGATTAGAACGGTGGGGCTCTCCGAGTACACGATAAAGAGCACGCCAGAGACCGTGCAGAAGGTCCAGATGCAGGTGATGATGGTGCCCGCCCGCCGTTGGGTCATGATGTTGTGGTAGCGCAAGGCGTAGAAGATCGTGATGTAGCGGTCCACCGCGATGGCCAACAAACTCCAAATGGAGGCCAACAGTGAGCTACAAATCATTGAGTCAAAAATGTTGTCCATGTTCTTGATGATGCTCTCGCGATTGGTCAGGTTGCCCCCCGTGATGAGCGCCATCACAACCGTTTCGGAGGCATTGGAGACACTGACCAACAAGTCTGCTACGGCTAAACTGCAGATAAAGAAATACATGGGAGAATGAAGGTTCTTGTTCTTGACAATAGCCGCAATCACCAGAATGTTCTCCAGGAGACTGACAAGCCCGAGCGTGAGGAAGACCTCTGTGGAGATGAGCAGCTGCTCATAGCATCCAGAGGCTGATCCTCTCTCGCCCTGAGCAGGCTTTCCCACCGATAATGCTCCCTGGCTGTGATTCCGGTATGAATGCTGCAGTCCATGATGATGTGAGGTGTTCATTTCCCTGAATATCCGTAGTCAGTGGTTTGATCTGTGTCTACTTCAGTCTGGTGAATTCAAATTGAACATCATCCGTCATGTAGATCAAAGAAAGCAGGTACTGTGTGAGCATCCGTCACCTCACCTCTGTGATAACTCTTCCTCCAAATCAGCAAAAACATCCGACAATTGTCTGCAAGAGCCTCTTACACAAAACAAACAAAAATAAATATATAAATGTAAAAAATAGAGACAGAAACTTGCAGACAGAGAATCAGAGGATAGGAGACGGCGTCAATTGACCGAATCTGAAAACGCTGACTCTTGTTTCAACACTGTTGAAGTGCAAACAGCATTCAGAGTGAGGCACTCAGTTTCCAGAGCTTCCAGCACTTGGCAGGCAGACGAGTGAGAGACTCCTGTCTCTACAGCCACTGTCTGGCACGCTGAGCCCAGGCTCCTCCCCCAGCTTTCTCCACCAATCAGAGGCAGTTTCGATGGGTGAATGTAAGCTAATATCAGAAGGAGGTCAGTGTATGAATGGGGTTGCCTCTGTTTTCAACAAATAGATAAAATCCTTTATTGGAGGTGTTTTCTTAAAGCATTTTGGTGGTATGTTTATAAAATCAAGTAATTCAAGGAACAAGCACTGATTGTATCTTGCGAGTGTGATTATATTTAAATATATATAAATGATTCAGTGATTCACTGTGACAATCACTTGTTTAATTTCTGAATGAATTGGCTATATTAATGATCCAATGATTCTTTCAAAGAGAGTCACTTTTTTAATTTCTGAATAAATCTGAAGATATTCCATAAATTGAATGAATCTGTTAAATAAATGATTCAGTGATTCCCTCATAAAGATGGTCAATTGTTTAGTTTCTAACATAATCTGTTTTGAAAGATTTGGTTATATGAATGATTTAATGATTCAGATCGTTTTGATTGTCAATGAACTAGTGTTGTTGAACACTAGAAGTGATACATATAGTGAGAGGTCGCAGTGCTGTTGGACTGAATATATGCTGCTCAGCCAATCAAATGCGAGGACCAGAACTAATTGTTGATTATTATAAGTTATTGCCTGTTGTTTTATTTAAAGATTCGGATTAGCATCTAACAAATCACCTCATTCGCATTTTACGAATGCTTAATGAGGCTCATGAATCAGAGCTGACTCCTCTCTCTTTAGCCTATTGATTATACAGTTTTATGTCCAAACGTAGAAAATCAATTACAGTCAAAAGAGCCTGAAGAAAGGGACTGACCCCTTCTGTGATCACCACATGGGAATAGACACTATGAATACTACACAAACAACAGCTAATCCAGTTTAGTGAAGAGGTGAGACAAACGGGTTTTCGTTGAGCAAAAAAAAAAAAGAAACTGGAAAAGAAGAAATTGAATGAGATTTGTCAAGCTGATATGTTAAGCAAAGCTATTTTTTTCTGAGAGAACTGATTATGACATTGCCGTAACATAAACAATATTAAATAATCTGACTAATGCTTAATAATGATCCTAAAGTGTATAATATAATGCACACTTTCAATCCCCTGAAACTGAGCATATTGAAATCTCAATTTATAAGATTGCCTCATCTATCTCAAAGGGAGACATAGCCTCCAAGCAAAATCTACACACAATCCACATAATGCCATATTCATTTCACATTCAGATAAATTGTTGATGCTAAATAAATAAATAAAAGAAGATAAAAAAGGAAAGGAAATGATTAAAAACACCAACATTTAGAGGCAAAATTTAAATAGCAAAGTTGCAATAATGGGCTTTCAAGAAAAAAAAAAAAAGCACAACTGTTATATAACATACAAGCCCACCCACTTTGTTTCTTGTGAAACCCCTAAGCAAGTAGGCTGAATGTTGGATATGTTCTTATCAGAGCAGCCCTACACTCTTTATAGCTTCATAAGTCAGAGGTTTTCCTACAGGTGCATGTCACTAAATTCTAGAATTCTCCACATTGTAAACTAGAAGGTTGAAACTTTAGAATGTTCATCTCACACTAGCACTGTGTTTATGCTCTAAAGTGTCATGACCATGCCACTCCTCACTGACCCCCAGTGTAAGAAATGCATAAAAATATGAAAAATATTATGGGTTTCTTTAGGCCTATATCCACACAGAGATCCACATCATATCCTATATCATCGTCTCGTCTTGATACATTAAATGGCCATGTTTTCAAGTGTAGTTCTGCAAGCCTTGAGATTTTTAACATCCATAGTTCTATCTATATACAGCATGCCCTGTCCTTGAG
Organism: Sinocyclocheilus grahami; assembly: GCF_001515645.1. NCBI lineage: Eukaryota > Metazoa > Chordata > Actinopteri > Cypriniformes > Cyprinidae > Sinocyclocheilus > Sinocyclocheilus grahami. Next base: position 3,352,763 of record NW_015505184.1, read on the forward strand.
CTAAACGCCACATAGAATGTTTTATTTAAAAGAAGAAAAACAAAGTGCACAGAAAGAGCTGCAATAGAAGAATGTTCTAAAGTAATACATTGTACTTGTGAATGTAAGAAATATTTCACATTAATTTATAAAATCATCAATAATAGAGCATAATTCAACACACATAAACATGTCAGCACAAATTGATTTTTCTGGCGGCATTGACACTGCTACTAAAAAATGTATTTGGATTTTTAAATAATAATTGTAATAAAAAATGTAAGTAGTATATTATTTCTTCAAGTCAAAACAGGTTTTGTGTTATAAAAAAGAAGACCCTTTAACTGGATTGTCAGTTAAAAGAAGAAACATGAACAATTAAATATATAGGCCTATTCTCAAATGTTCTTTCTTTCTAGCAATGCAACATGAAATAAAGACTATTTGGTTGAGTAATATGCTTTTATTCAACTTCAAGTACAATACTCTCCGTTAGCTCGTTGGGTGGTACAGAATAATAGGGTCAACCTTGGGGGGATGTTGATGTTCTGGTGCCACTCATTTCTTTCTAGTAGGTAAATTGCAGAGGACAAAAAAATTCCACATTTCAACGGCCACTGTTTTATGTCATGAAGACATGCCACTTTAAGGGCAAAGGTCATTTCAATCTGTCATCCAAACTTGTGACCACATTTTGACGGCTATGAGTCATCTGGAGATAACATGCTGCTCAGTGTCTATCTGAAATGAAAACAAAAATGTCTGGATGTCAGATTAAAAGACAAAGACAAATGAGCTGTTATTAAAAAGATCTAACTGAGGCTATAAGTGGGTTTTCTGTTAACATTCACTCATATTCTCTGCAATATTTGCGCAAACTATTACAAATGACTCTCAACCTAACCTAACATATAACATAAAATAACATAGCATAGCATAACATAACATAAAATAACATAAAACATAACATAACACCTGACATAACATAACACATTTTAAAATTGATCATTGATAGGTAATTAATTATTCCATTTTACCAGTAATATGGTAAGTAAGTAACTATTTTATAGTTGAAGGGAGAGCAAAAGCAAAAATCATCCTCACAATATTGATGCTAAAGTTAGGAAGCAGTTAGGCGAAGGGATATAAAGATTTGTTCTTTATGTTTGTCACATGAAAAATGAACGAAATAATCCAGAGGTTAACTAATTATTTGTGTTTCTCATAATTTATCTTTGGCTGCATAGTAATGATTTCCTAATGATCAAAGACTGTGTATGAGAATGTTTAGAGGGAATTTGGTTATTGAAATTATAAAGTTTTAGAATTCAAATAAACAAAATTATTTTAATAAAGATTAGTTCATTTTACTTGATGAGGTTAAACAAGAGAGTCTGTGTGAGCCACACTATCTGGGCACTAGATGATACTGACAATGAACTTACCGTAATTAATAAGTAAATAAGAACCTAATAAGATTAACAAATTATTAAATGTAGCGTATAGCTGACAAAGTTATAAGTCTGTAAGGGATAGTGTCATGCATTACTGCAAAATAAACTCTGACAGGGTGATATGCCAAATATAAAATAAATATTAGAGAAATCTACCAAAGTTCAGGTCTTGGTGCATTTACTGTGATAAATGGTAAGTGATAAATGTGCTGTGCTGGGCTGTGCTGGGCTACAATGGCCTAGATAATTTAGTCATCTGCTTGACTTCCCACTGATGGAGATGTAAATTAATTTGTGTCTGAACAATAAACAGCAATGCTTTGCTGCATACCAAATAGACATTTGTCACACTGATATTATGAAAGCAATTGGATTAATTGGAGTATTCTCTTACATGAGATACTTCATAATAAGTTAATTTAGTTCCTCAGATATGTTTATCTCAGGCAGTGTTCGAATTGTGTCAAAGCTCTTGGGGGGTCCCATGGTTATTTTCTGGGATTTTATCGATAACGATCGATAATCAGACAATATTTTGCTGAGTGTGTTGCGCTTCAGGACTGCCATGGACAGCTGACTCTGTGAGGTGGACAGAAATTAATCTTTTCAAACAAGTTTAAAATGAATTTTACACTCTATGGGCATTTTTACCTTTGTAAAGCCTTTTTTTTCTAGAAGTGGGCCTTACATTTAATCAATAAAGTCAATTACAATAATAAGACATTTGGGGCTGTTACCAAACAAATAAAATCATTATCAACAAAATTCATATTTTACATTTTCTGCCCCATATCTTGAATTTTGGGAGCACTCTAAATGCATTTTATTATACTGAATCATGTAGTGAAAGAACACACTCTAAATGAGCATTAAGTCTAGCTAGTGTTTAAGCACTCATAACTCCTCTTATAATCAATGAAGCTGTCCATACACGGTATGATAAATTAATCTTACATCGTAGGTACATCGGCACTTTGTTTCTTATGATGAGGGAATTTGCGAGTTTCATTCTGAACAAAACTCTGGGGTTTCAGGGATAACTAGTCTGAACGCTTCTGATTGGCTACTGCAACAAGCTCAACAGAATCGTGTGCAATTGGTTATAATGAGCAACGCTGTAAAACGCGTAAAAATTAAATATGACATAACATTGGAGGGCCTTAATGCTTATGGGAGGTCCCCCCCCCCCCTCAATTCGAACACTGATCTCAGGAGGTACAGAAGAATGTAAGACCTATAAGAAATTTAATATCACAACTGCACACTAAATAGAGCTGCTTTTAAGGGATCAAAGGCACATGTGAGTGATTTTACAGAACATACTGTAGAGTGCATATGCCTGTAGCCTAATACCACACAATAATAGACTTAATGCACTCACCTGCTCTCACTAATGTAAGCCTACAGACCTGCTTTTCATGAAATGAAATGTGAATTTATGGTTTTGGTACATGCAGAATCATGTTGTTTTATTACTGTGCTGTTTTTGTTGGTTTAAATCAGGACTTTTTAAACTTGTGCAATGGCACTGTGAGCTTGTCTTTATATAAATCAATGTTTGTTTACTTGATGAGAGAAATGGCTCTGAAGCCTTTGTGGAGTTGTAAATTCCTGACTTTCTCACAAGCACCATTACATTTTAGCCATTTG
>NW_015505184.1:3355952-3363049 GCF_001515645.1 Sinocyclocheilus grahami
ATGACTTAAAGTAAAAAAAGATGACAGATAAAAGAAGTTATCAAACCAGTTTTGCTCCTTCGGGGCACATCAACTATTCAGTTAAACAAAACTGTCATTCCTGATGTGTGCACTCTTGTAACTTCTTAAGACGTTATGTTTAAAAGTCTGTATTATTATGGATTTTCATTGTTCCTTATTCATAACTGTGAGAGTGTCTGCATGTGCTGCATGTGTCTAATGGAAGACCCTGCTCACCAATAAACTGAATACTGTTGTTTCAAGGATTTTATGCTCCTGTTGTTTCATCTGTCAATGTTCTGTGCATCTGTCCGTACTTCACATTTAAAAATGCTTTAACACTGCTATACTGGGAACATAAGCAATTTCAGACCCATTTATGATTAAAATCCGCTCTAAGGTTTTAAGATCCTTTCACCTTCACGTCAGATCCTGGCAGGTGTGATGACTGATTTGGCTAAAGATGTACTGACACTGACTGCTCTTCTCTTCCTGATTCTCTTCTGTCCCTGCTGTCATAAGCGGTATTCCTATTACATCTCTCTCTAACCTTAAAACCGGCACAATTAGGCAATTAAAAACACTTCTGTTAGTTATATTTGTATAACTAAACAATACAGGTCAATCTGCATTTTATTTAGAATTCATAGGGACAGTTTTTGCAGGAAATTGAGCATTTCAAAAAACATTCCCTTGATATGAGAAATTTTACAGCATGCTACGAGATTAAAATAATTGTCTTATTGTTACTAGAGATGAAATACAGTAATTTTACTGGAGACAATAAAATTGTTGAGCAATTTACCATCAACAAAGAAAATTCTCTCTGAGCTGTGCACTCTTAAAAATAAAGGTGCTTCACGATGCCATAGAAGAACCTTTTTATCTAAATGGTTCCATAAAGAACCTTCAACATCTGCAGAACTTTTCTGTTTCTGTGGTGAAAGAAGGTTCTTCAGATTACAAAAAGGTAAGAAAGAGATGGTTCTTTAAAGAACCTTTGACTGAATGGTTCTTTGTGGAACCAAAAATGGTTCTTCTATGGCATCGCTTGAAGAACCTTTTGAAGCACCTTTATTTTTAAGAGTGTGGGGTGTGCAGTTGGTTCACAACGAGCCCATTACTCAAAGATTCTTCATAAGAAGTAATATTTGTATCTTTTCTGAGTTGCATAACACAAGTTTATCTCTGTGTCAAACCAGCTGCACAGAAACAAGGATTTATTCCTTGTCATGACATGACAGCATATTGTTTGGAGAGAAACAGAGTTTCCATGATTATAATGCTTGTTGGTGAAACATTGACAGACTGACTGGTAAACTTTTAGGAAGAAAATTACATCTCAAAATAACTGAAAGATCCTCAAGATTTTTGAGATCCAGGGTGGGATAAAATGGCATGTGAGAATTTAACATTTTCACACACTGTCTTTATACAATTAAGCTCAAATGTGTTTAACATCAAAACCTCCAATGTTTTTAAAACACCTTTAAACCATACACCTTTTCAACTGTTATGACTTATTTTTCCAGATAAAATCTTGGAAGATTTAATTAAATTACTTATCATCACTGACAAAGGCCTGAGAAAGGCCTTTGGACAACCCAATCTTACAGGAAAACATAAGTATTTTATGAGGTGGTGATATTGTATGAATTTCTATCATGTGAATTGTACGAAAATGTATGATTTAACAAAAAAGAAAGGTCAGCATGAAGGTCCACACCTAAACGTAACCATCACTGAGGCATATAAGCAGATACAAAACATACAAATTAGCCACCAATTCAGCAGATAGTTACAAACTGCCATGAGATTGTGTTCATTTGGATAACACTCTATCAAATATAAGCCAATCTTTGTAGCAAATTAACAAAATTTGCATTCTTACAGTTAAGGAAAAAAAGTCAACTGTTGCTGAGCATTTTTTTTCTTCTTTTCTAGTCCATCCTTGTTGAAATAATGCGGTATTTTCTGCCAAAAATATTTTGATCATTCAAAATGTGAATCAGTAAGAGTTCTGCAACAACAAGTGAATGAAAACAAAACAAAAACGGACATCCTTGGCATATCCCACTGTAGAGCCCAAATATTTAGATGGATGTTTACTCATTTAAAACAACAGAACCTTTAATATCCTTTTAAAACAAACTATCTGCATTAATTACATTATTACCAAAGCAAGCACAAAAACTAAAAACTGCACAATATTACAGTTTTTTTCAAAATGCTTACACAGTTTTTGAAACTATGGCTCCATTTCTCAAAACAACAAAACACACACACAACATACAAAACGTCACACACATCTTGCAAAAGCAAACACTTCTTTGAAAACTGTTTTAACTCTTCTAAAAATGGTATTGTTGCATAGTAACTCTACACACAACCATAAAATAAGTAGCCACAGACATGCCAAATTACACACAGATGTGAAAAATGTAAAACACTACTCTCGTGTGTCTTTTGCTTGTTCAGAGTGCAGTGAAGAACAGGAGTTTGACATAGCACTCACACATACTGTACATGCATATGCACATATACACTGTATATACAGTATGTATGACTGTTGAATATTACACAGTTATGCAACTGAACTGAATCAATACTGAACTGATTTGAGCTGTATAATTACACTATTGACTTGTTAGAGCTGCTTTACAGCAGAATGTGAATTTGATACTATTGTTGTAACAGGGCTGACGAGACGTGAGACGTGCGGATCCATATGCAAGCTTTATTTTGGGGAAGACAGAGACGTGGTCATAAAACAGGCAGGGTCAAACAGGTATATGGCGGGCAAGACACAAGAATAGTCCTAGGGCTAGCGTAGGTCGATGAACGGCAAACAGAATCAGGAGGGACAAGACTAAAGGGAGAAATCCAGGAAACCAGGCGAAGATCAGGAACCGAGAATAAGGCTAAGGCTAAGGCTAAGGCTAAGGCTAAGGCTAAGGCTAAGGCTAAGGCTAAGGCTAAGGCTAAGGCTAAGAAACGAATGAGGGCTCTGTAGAGTAGCTATCTGGAGATATGCGCTAAACAATACTCGGCAGAGGGAAGGGATCAGAGTGAGTGTTAAATAGTGAGGGAGTGATATGAAACAGCTGGGTGCAATCAATGTTAACAGCTGTGTGCAATCCGTGCTGAGTGCAATCAGTGCAATGAATGATGGGATATGTAGTCCGGGGTGATGTGCAACAGTGTGTAGTGCCAGAATCAATGAAATTGGAAAGGGTGACCTCTGATGGCTAGCAGATGGAAGTTCATGGACCGGATTCGTGACAATTGTGAAGCTGCTGTGAAACAATCTATATTGTATAAAGCACTTTAGAAATAAAGTTGACTTTATTGCATGTTCAGTATATAAATATATCGCTAACTCAGCTGGATTTGATTGTTGATGATTTGGCATGATCCTGGATTGGTTGGTTCTTCAAAGCTCTTTCGGGAGTTGCTGTCATAGCAACAGGTCCTTAAACTTAAACCTGCTCGGGAGCAGGCTTATTTCATGTAAACAGGATTAGATCCCATCTTTGTAAGCAAAACTGATACTTAAAATCTGTCCCAGCCACTGCTACTTTATTAGAAGAGTACCCTACTGACCCAGGGACAGTAATTTACAATAATAATAATTAAAAAATTAATACAAAAATATTATAATGTTGTGTAGTCATCATCTATAACACTATAGACACAGCCAGGTTTACTCGTTGAAAAATGTATTTGTGATCAAATAATTAATTTATAATTGTATTGGAGTCTTACACACATGCTATACAGTTCATCTGAGCCGTGCATTAATTTGAGTGGTGACAGCTATTATGGGAGTGGCTTGATGGAGCACAGGAGATGCAGATAACATGATCTTGACCCTTGAAACTTTAATTAATGCTGTCACGTAACAAATCTGCTTCAAAGATAAAATTAAATGAATTGCTAATTACAACACTGAAATAAAAATGTAAAGCTTGTACAAATACTAGAAATCATGAATACAAATAATTGGGAATCGCCGCCGCGACCGACGAGCCAACGCATAGGAGTGCGACAGAGCTGAGGATCGCCCCGGAGCCAGAGCCCCGATCGTCAGTCCAGGTGCGCGAGCCAGCTGCTAGACACACGACGGTGGAAGTGTAAGTAGGGAGCGAGGGCACAGAGGATAGCCCCGCCCATGAAGAGGATAGCCCCGAGGTTACGCTCAGAGGACAATAATGTGGATTTATATGCGGATATGCCTTGTCTTCTCCCGCCATCATTATCTGTCTGTCCCGTCATGACCACGGAGGTCGTGATTGAATCTTCCGTCAATCCTGAAATGACCACGGAGGTCGCATTTGAACTGTCTATTTGTCTTGAACTGTCTGTCTACCTGGAATTATCTGTCTGCCCAGAACTGTATGCCTATATTATAACGACCACGGCAGTCGTTCCCCTGTTGCTGGTGCTTACGGTGCTGGATGTGGCCTTGTGGTGTGTGTGGGCGGCACACACCGTCCCTAATCCCCCTGAGCATCCTGAACTCCCGCCCAACCTTGTCTCCGCCTCCGAGTCCTGGACTCTGACTTGGCCCTTTGACCCAGCGGCTCCACCATGGCTCCTAGCTCCCTCCTCTCCACCATGACCCATCAGTCCGCCAACTCCTCCGGGCTCCCTTGTCCCTCCAGCTTCGCCTTGGTCTGTCATCGACCATCCACTGCCTCGTGACTCCATTCCTCCGGCTGCGCCTCGTCCCTCCGGCTCTGTCGGGCTCCTCCTTCCCTCCGGTTCCACCTTGGTCCTCTGTCGCACTGGCTTCACCACGGCCTTCCAGATCCCCGCCTCCGCCTCGGTCGCTGGAGTCATCTGCTCCGCCTTTGCCCTCCGGATCCTCAGTGTCACCCTGGCTCTACGTCTCCGCCTCGGGATCCACCACCACCTGCTCCGCCGCCGTCAGTTGGCCCCCTGGAGCCGTCAGCCCTTCCTCCACCATGGCTCCTCCCTCCGTCGGCTCCACCGCAGTACCTTAAGTACCAATGTACTTAAGTCCCTGTCTGTTCAGTTAGTGTTTGCCCAGTCTACTACATCCCTATGTGTGTTCTGGCCTGTTCTGTCCTGGATTTACCCTTGTGTGGATTTATTAAAGGCTGTTTGCATTGCTCATCATCTTCCTCATGCATTTCATTCCACTGTAGCATGACAGCAAGGGGGTAAAAATAATTTATTTCTAAAAAAAAAAAGAGTTTTGATTACTAAGTGAACAAATGATGTATTAGTGTTTTCACACATGATCACTGTGTGTAGGCCATCAGTAAATGAGTGTGGCATTAAAATTGCAGTGTTTCCCAAATTAAACAAAAGAGCTGTTAGTTTCGAATGATGTGTGTAACGTAGAGAACTGTGTTTAAGAAGTTTGTAAAACAATATCAAACTGAGGTTAAAGCATGTAATGTGCTTGTAGTTTTGCTGACTTGGTCTAAAGATATGAGTGAATGGTTTCACTAAGTGGGCCTCAAGTATTTATTTTAAAAAACTGCAAGTTTGTAATCACCACATAAACACAATTGTCCTCCAGTTATCAATTGCACAAAGATTTTTATCAGGCTGGGGACAGTTTTGATCACAGATGGCTGGCTATGACATCATGAAATGGCAAAGGCTTAGCTCATGAATGTTAATTAAGTGCAGCATGAATAAGTAAACATGTTTTCAATGCTTTGATGAAACAGATCAGATCTGTAATATAGAATTTTCTAATTGCCTCTTATGCTCTCCTAAAAGACATTAAAATTATCTCAGGTTCTTAATCAGATTTTTATCAGCATTTTATTTTATCTTAAAACAAAACCATTTATGAACTACTAATACTAAATTGTCAGTGAAAACAATTTTGTTGACTTTTGCAGATAAACAAAAGTGTACTCATGTATCAAGACGTTATAAACATGTTATGCTATAAAACATAAAATATTAAGAATTCTTAAACCATTAGCTTTGTCAGCATATAAGAATGCAGATATGTAACGGGTGGTTTGAAAAACTCATTTGCTCAAAGAAATTCATATGGAATGAGCCAGCAAAGCAAATTTGTGTAAATAGCATTTAAATAGCAAAACACTGTTTTAAAATGTCTACATTTGCTTAAGTGACTTGTTGTCGTTTACTTTGTTATAACTTGTATTTACGACCATGGTGCATGTCATATGTTAAAGACCCATTGGACTGTTCAGAAAGGTAATTTGTGAATCTGGTTATCCATATAACTGCCATAAACACATTAAGCATGTTAATATATCCTATCTTATGTAGCTAATACTCATATTCACCAAGATTGGGGAATTTTAAAAGGTAACTTACAAACCATACAGGTGTGCTGTGAATATACAATTTTCACTGTGCATATAAAACACTAGGTGTTCAAGCAAGCATACCAGACTGCAACGGCTGCTGGGATGTGATTACTGGATGCCTGTTTGAGAAAACAAACTGCTCTTCATTTTGACTGTGCGCCGGAGGAATGATTTTCAATAAACAGACCTCCTGCACTGAAGTGCAACCTTTAGATCTAGGAAAAGAAATAAAAATGTGGTATATTTATTTACGGTCACATTACATGGAATATTACAGCGGGCTAAACCACAGGCCAACTCCTACATTTTTCATTCGTATTTACATGTATCTGAGTTTCCTGAATCTAACGCCAGTAGCACATAGGCCACATTCACACAGTAGAAGCAGAATATGGTTCTTAGTCCTATTTTCAGTACTTAATTCAGTTACGTTCACTACTCACACCTGTAATTTTTCAGGATTCACAAACCCCATTTTCACAGTGGAACCATACAAGACTGGATGTCATACAGTACTTAATCTCCAGTGTTATGTGTGTAAACACTGCATATTTACATTTGTGGTTTCAGTAACTTACATAGACTGAGGTATGAGCTGTGTGTCACCTAAAGGTTTTAGATCCAGTCACTGTCTTCTGAGCTGCTTTTGTCAGTTTGAGTTTTGTGAAGTCAAGTCAAGTCAAGTCAAGTCAAGTCACCTTTATTTTATTTATATAGCGCTTTTAACAATACAGATTGTGTCAAAGCAACTGAACAGCATTAATTAGGAAA
>NW_015505184.1:3365294-3386216 GCF_001515645.1 Sinocyclocheilus grahami
TGGGTAGGTTTAGGTTTGGGGGTAGGTTAAGGGGTCTAAAAATCTAAATTGCGTATTAATAAAATGATAAAAATGCATATTCGCTATAAAATGGGTAGGTTTAGGTTTGGGGGCAGGTTAAGGGGTCTAAAAATCGAAATCGCTTATTAATAAAATGATAAAAATGCATTGATATGAATATCTAAATGATATAAAAGATACGTAAATATTTTTACGTTTTTTAGCTAAAAATACGTAGCGATTTGTACGTTTTAAACGTTGAAATACGTCTAAATTGTACGTTTTAGCATGACTAAAAACGTACAAAAGTGTACGTTTTGTGCTTGTAAATGTTACGTATTTATACCTACGTATAAACATGAGACCAGGCTGTATGATCATATTTTCTTGACCTGGTAAGGACTCTAGCCGCTGCATTTTGGACTACCTGTAGCTTGTTTATTGAAGATGCAGGACAACCAGCTAGCAGTGCATTACAATAGTCCAGTCTAGAGGTCATGAATGCATGAACTAGCTTTTCTGCATCAGAAACAGGTATCATGTTTCGTAACTTGGCAATGTTTCTAAGATGGAAGAATGCTGTTTTTGTAACATGGAAAATATGATTTTCAAAAGACAAGTCTAATATAACACCCAGATTTTTGAGTTTTGTGAACTGTGCGAATGGTCTATGGCATATACTCAGGCTATAAAATAACAGTACTGATGTTTTAAATATTAATACTGCCTTGATGTGCTATAGCAAATAAACAATTATAATGTCAATATTTAATGAGTAATTATATTGTGAAAAATACACCCAAATATTTATTCAATATTAAAACAAAATGATTGTTACATAAAGCAAACCACACTCATTGTCTATCAGCTGTTCATTATAATTCATTACAGATTGGCTTTCCACTCAATGATCCCAGCAGGCACAGGACGTCAATATAACGTCAGGTTGACGTTGGACATGATGTCGGACAGACGTTGCATTTTGGTTAAGAATGAAAATCGGGTTGACCTCAGTATTTGACACCAATTTGACGTTGACTTAACATTGGATTTTGGTTGCACAACCTAAAAACAACAAATATTAATGTCAGCTGACGTCGGTATTGTACATCAAATTACATTAGACGTTGAATTGTCACCTGACATCGCAAACAAAATTTAACCAAATATACATCATATACATCATTTTCTTATAGATCAGTTTTCCACAATATTTCAAAGTGACACGCCCCTTAAATGTCACAACTCAACAATTCTTGTATCAGCAAAAAGTCACAGTTTCTCACTTACAAATACAACTTTGGTCATTCATGCACTTGTATGTAATATTATGTAATTACGATTATCTCCAACTCTCTTGAATTACTTTAGTCACCACCACTATGGTTACAGTTGCTATTCACAGCTATCATACGAATATAAAATGGGATTGACGTAAGTTATTCATTCTTATAGTAACGGCTGGAATACTGTGTGCAAGTTGTTGTGTAAATGGACAGTTTGTGAGTTGTTATAAAATACAGTTGTCAATCTCAGACACTGACTGTGTGCGATACTGCTTAAAAATTATGCGTCAGTAGGTTTTCTGAGCCCTTTGTATGGTTTAGGGGCCCGTCTATGAGATTGCTAGAAATCTGAGCCCTCACTCCCACTTTTTTTGGTGACACTCCTCTTAAGGGCCGTGTACACCAAGGTCAATATCTATAATGATAAATATAACTATGATGTTATAATAATCATTCTAATTCTAAGAGAGTCGCTACACAATATAAGCTAAACAACAACAACACAGAGAAGCAATTTGATTATGTCATGGTTTGCCTACTGTGTCGGAATGAAGGAGCGCGGAGACGATGGAGGGAAATGAGGAACAATTTTTATTAATCCGCAAAAAGACATACACGGGCAGGAACACACACGTAGACGTATAAGACTGGACGCAGGACTCAGGAATGCACAGGGCTTAAATTCAGGAAATAAATGGGGAACACCTGGAAACAATGAAACATAATCAAACATGGGAGAAACTGGGTCATGGGGAGCACATGGGGAGCAAAACACAAGACACGGAATACAGGGGCAGTCCAAGGGTGTGACATTACCTCCACCTCCCAGAAGGCGCATCCACGCACCTCATAACTTCCAACGGGGAGGGGGTGGGCGTTCTAATGGTACCCGTTCCAGGACCCATGGCGGATCAGGCAGTTCAGGGAGCCATGGCAGAGCAGGGAACTCAGGTGGCCATGGCAGGGCAAGCAGTCTAGGGAGCCATGGCGGAGCAGGCAGATTAGGGAGCCATGGTGGAGCAGACAGTTCAGGAGGTACTCGGCCCGGCCTCAACGGCCGGATCCCTATAGCCCCCCCACACCCTAAAAAAATTCCTTGGTGGAAATTTCGGGTTCTGAGGCCCTGCGTGGGCCTGACATAGGAGCAGCGGCCCTCCCTGGGCTTGACTCGGGAACTGTGGCCCTCTTTGGACTAGACTTGGGAACAGAAGCTCTCTCTGGGCTGGTCTCTCTAGCAGACTCAGGGGCTGGAGGCAACACTGGAGGGACTCAGGGGCTGGAGCCGACAGCCTTTTCTTCCTCTGGAGCCGACACTGGAGTGGACTCAGGGGCTGGAGCTAACACTGGAGCAAACTCAGGGGCTGGAGCAGACACTGGAGCGGACTCAGGGGCTGGAGCCAACACTGGAGGGACTCAGGGGCTGGAGCCGACACAGGAGCGGACTCAAGGGCTTGAGCCGACAGCCTTTTCCCCCTCATATTCCTCCTTTGATTTAGGGTTAAGGAGCGGGCTGCTGTCAGCTGAGGGCTTGGGGGTGAATTGGCCGGCAGGCTTGACAATGAAATGGCTGGTGGGCTTGACTGCGGAGCGGCCGGCGGGCTTGAGACAGTAGCGGTTCTGGATCGGGGCCGGACGCTCTCCAGACACTCTCTTTTGCCGCTCTCTTTTGTCTCAACTGTACCCATTTATGTGTAATGAACCTTTTTGAAATCTATGTCCATCAAAATAGAACTCAACAACCAGTCGTTGTACCAGAGAAAAGAATACTTCCTTTATTACAATTGGAAATAAATAAAGCTTCTAAAAAGGCACAGGTGCGAGTATGAGGACGGAAGAAAAAGGCACGGGACAACACGCAGTCCCCCATGTCAATTCATCTACACACACTCAAAATGAGTCTTCAAATTCAATACATTAATACAGTCGTGCTCCCTGTTGAAAACAGCACATCAACCTACACTGCACACATAATTTTACACATAAGTTTACTGTGGAGACGTGCTGAAATCGCGTTTGGTCTCGTACTGTATCACGTGCCTTGTCAGTGTCGTGCGCTTTGTTTGGCCATTTGTTGTGATAAACAGGAAAGTGTGTCCAGCTGAATTAAATTTGAGTTTTGTTAAACTAATAAAAAAGAGGCTTAGTTTACAGCGGAAGCGGTCGCGGCTGCGGTCGTGTGAAGACCCAGCCTGGTCTCATGTTTATACGTAGGTATAAATACGTAACATTTACAAGCACAAAACGTACACTTTTGTACGTTTTTAGTCATGCTAAAACGTACAATTTAGACGTATTTCAACGTTTAAAACGTACAAATCGCTACGTATTTTTAGCTAAAAAACGTAAAAATATTTACGTATCTTTTATATCATTTAGATATTCATATCAATGCATTTTTATCATTTTATTAATAAGCGATTTCGATTTTTAGACCCCTTAACCTGCCCAAAAAATAATATATATATATATATATATATATATATATATATATATATATATATATGTACATGTATATGTGTGTGGCTGTACATTCACATTTGTAGTTGTTTTTTGGTGTTTGGCTTAGTGTTATGTTAGAATCATTATTATACTCATACCTTTTGTTCTTTTAATATTTTGAATAGTTTTTAGCTTTATTTTTTGTTTTCATTTAAATGTTTAGTTTTGAAATGTTGTTGTATGCATTTGTCATTTTTATTTAATTTATTTTTTTCCTTAAATGTGTATATATATATAATATTCATAGAGTTTTAGCTTTTAGTTGTAATAATTTTTTTCTTATTTGTAAGTCGCTTTGGATAAAAGCGTCTGCTAAATGACTAAAAGTAAAAGTAAAGTAATTAAGGCGTGTTAGCCTACTCCATTCACTATACCCCCCGACTCCCCCTCTTACACCGATCGCCCTTCACACACCCACCCAATTCATTCTTTCATCCACACACAAGCCTTTGGAAAGTAGGAGAGTTACACAAGCCATAACATAAAACATTAAATTCAAACAGGCCTTGTCCTGTTATAAAAGCAGTTTTTGGCTTATCTTTGGGATCAACCTCAACCTGCCAGTATCCACTGGCCAAGTCGAGCGTAGAAAACCAGCAAGCATTTGTTAAACTGTCCAAGGCATCATCTATCCTTGGAAGGGGATAAGCATATTTCTGTGTAACCTTTGGGGAAGGGACAATACATTCCAGATCTCTAATTAATTCCAATTCGGACGCCAAATTAATCGCCCCCTCCAAAGGGGCTGGCTTAACACTACGCAAATGAATACGTGTATCAGCACTACCTATATGGGCAATCTCTAGTGGTACTGTCTACAGAAGGATACACTTTGAAGATTAAACGTCTCAAAGCGTTACCAAACTCGCGCACCGTTTCAGTCGGCTGCCTCTTACGTGAGGAAAAACTCACCCGGTTCCAATCAGTGCTTTCACACAGCTCTAAGCATTTACCCATTGCCGCATTCAATTGAGTAAAATTTCTCCGAGCCTCCTCAGGCAAACCGCAATAAATATCTCGCGCACGACCTGACAACAACAAGGACATAAACTTTGATTTTAGTTCATCGTCCCAGCCATTAACCCTTTAACGCATACGATCACACCGGTGTGATCAGTCTTGGTTGGTCCCTGAATAAATAGGATACCCCATAGCAGCATTTCCAGCAGTATCCAACATTTCTCAATCATGGTCTTACTCAGCTAAATGTGACTATTAGCTTAACAGCTGTATTCCTTGTTTGCTAGCTACCTATGCACATCTAGCATACAATGTTAAAAATGTTCTACATTATGAACCTTAACCCAAATACCTTTAGCTTCATACACTGTAGATAATTGTGACCCTGCCTGTGGAAACCCAGCTAAAGTATTTTTTTTAAACAGTGGATGAGTAATTCACTCCTTGATTTGTTTAATAAAAGCTTCCTTTGAGATCGTTTTGACAGACATGTTTATTGTGTATTATTTTCAACGTGTTTATTGCTAAGTTTAGTGTGGCAAAATAGAAGCGCAGCCGTAATTCGCGTGCAGTGTATCTGGCTGCTCTATGTAATCAGAGTGTGAATTTGTAGATTTTCTATACCAAAACTAAAATGTGTTTAAAAGTGCGACTGACCAAATCGTCTGGCTCATTTTGCCAACCGCTCGAACTCGAAGACATCTCTAATTTGACAGTTTACCATCTGATCTCACTCAGTGACTCTAGGCTAGGTAGGACGGGATGAAACCATGCAGTGAATGGGAGGAGATAATTTTGCCAGAAATGCAAATTTTTTATTTGTAACTCTTTGGTAGATACATTTATAATTTCCATTACATTACTACCACTACTGTTACTACTAATAAAACAGATCTCTGGGGGCCCCAAAAGTGCGTGGGCCCTTAGAATAATCCTAACTCTCCCCCTTAGCGGTGTCAAAACATCTCTCAAAATGCTTGCTACTGATGTGAAAAACGCAAAAAAATCTAACCCCATCCGCATGTTTTTATGATGGATGAAAGTTTCTGAGACAGTGTGTAAACGTTATTGACACAACATGAGGTCATAATTATGTTTTTTTTTTTTTACATTTCAGACTCAGTGTGCAATGCCCTTAAACCTAACCACTTCTCAACCATATAAAACACAACACATGAGTGAAAGTACAGTCACAGGTATTTATTTCATAAATTGACCAAAAACACAGAATTAGGATTTACTAAGCAAATTACAATACTGCTTAGTAATTTACTGACTTTTTTAAAACATAAAAATAAGATATTTAAACCTTCAACTAAATCTTTAAAATGAACTAGATATTTGCGCTACTGGCAGAACAGGCGTACATTCAGGGCTATTTATACAGAATATAAATAGCCCTATGTTCTCAAAAGAAAACAAGCACAACTGCTTCTTCAGTTTCAATCTTCATTCCAGTAATGCCTTTCTCTCTATTTAAAAGAAGTTTCCTCAGTTTTGGTAAACGTAGATGAATGTGCCCCCCCCCCCAAAAGGTTTTGCCACTCACAAAAACATGTATTATAAAATACATTTATTTCATACTAAATATATTCAAATGCATTAACATATTTACTGACATATCGCTCTAGACTTAGTGATATAAAAATTAGAATTACCCTTTATTTGGAGTACTACTTGTGCACAATGCACATTTCTTAATATTAAGCCTAAAATGTGTTTTAATGTCACTATTGATGAGGATCGTATGATCTTTGAATAATATCGGTCTTTAAATGCGAGATATTTAAAGTGTACCTAAAGTATACTTGCAATAGTTCCACTTTAGCACAATCAAATTTACTTCAGTTCAGCTTTAGTTGGACTTCAGCACTACTACCTCACAATTAAAGTGCATTACGTACAAAATTAGTTGTTCCAATTTAGCAGACTTTAAGTAAACCAGTTTAGTACATTAAAAGTACAGTTGCAGGATATTTTATCAAGTACATATATATGTAAATGTAGTTGTAGTATACTTAGCATGAAATAAATGTATTTCAAATACATTTAAGTATAAATTATTTTTCACTAGTGTTCATTGACTTTGTATAAATAGCCCTGAATGTACGACTGTTCTGCCAGTAGTGCAAATATCTAGTTCATTTTAAAGGTTTAGTTGAAGGTTTAAATATCTTATTTTTATGTTTTAAAAAAGTCAGTAAATGACTAAGCAGTATTGCTTAGCAAAATGAGCCAGACGATTTGGTCAGCCACACTTTTAAACACATTTTAGTTTTGGTATAGAAAATCTACAAATTCACACTCTGATTACATAGAGCAGCAGCAGCAAACAAAAATACCACACATTTCTGTGAACTCGGTGTGCAAGGACCTTTACAGTGCTTTGTGCTGAGAGACGAAGTCACAAGTGGATCAACTTGTCAGATGCCATTCTGGATTTTGCCGTTCGCTTTTACGGTGGATCTGCCAGGCAATGGTAATGTTCAAGGGCTAAACATAGAAATCATTTAACCAATGACACTGATTGAAGCAGCATGGTCAGCCTGATTAAAAACCATGAAAATAAATAATAAAAACAAGCCTTCATTTCTCCCTCGCTGTTCCCTCTATTCACTTTGCCCAAGCTATTTGCACACCATTTGAAATACTGAGCTCCTCTGTGCTCCTCTTAAATAGGATCTCTGCTGGCCTGACCTTAATGAAAAGTCACCAGCTGCTATATATCAAAATGCAGACATATGGACGAAATGAAATCTGATATGCATCAAAGACAAAAAAAAAAAAACCTTGTACACTCTTAAAAATAAAGGTGCTTCACGATTCCATAGAAGAACCTTTTACATCTGAAGAACCTTTCTGTCTCACAAAAGGTTCTTTGCGGCGAAAGAAGGTTCTTCAGGTTATAAAAAAGGTAAGAAAGAGATGGTTCTTTAAAGAACCTTTGACTGAATGGTTCTTTGTAGACTGTATATATTTATACAATACTGTGATATGTTTTAAAACGTTTTAATGTTTCTTCAATAAAAGTATGCATGGTGGATTTTGATACTCATTTGTCAGTAAGATTTTAGATTTAAACAGAAGCTTTCCTAACAACTTGCTAAAATCTGACAAGTCAAAGATTCTGATGTTTTTTTCCTACAGCATGTTGAAAACAAGCCTGCAGGATTTATAAAAAGGAAATATTTGGCCTTGATGAGTAGTGCTTCTGTTGCTTCACATAAACCTGTCATATCAATTAACAAAAGAAGAGAGAGAGTCTGAAACTATGATGAGGTTGTGTGTTTTCATCCTTGTGTGCATTGCTTCTATTTGGATAAAAAGCTGTGTACTATGACCACACCTAGTTTGACTGAAAGTTGGTTGAGTTTTAACCCTGGGGCACAGGCTGGGACTTTTATAACTCTGAGCCATTTGGCACGGACTCTACATACTAACAGTCCGCAAGAGTGGACACCTCAATGAGAAGGTAAACTACATTGACCTATTGTTGTTTGTTTGTTTTATAACATGTTAGAATGCCATTCAGTGCTTTTAATTTTTGCCATACTGTACAATTTCCTAATAATTTTATGCAGTTATTTTTGTTAACATAAGTGATTGGTGCTCATGTGCAAACAAGTGGCTGTTCACTGTGCTGATCTCAAACCATTTCGGTTTTGATTTTCATTGAAGTGGCATAATGTAATTTCTGACGTTGTGTTTGTTTGTGTCTGACAGTGGTGTTATTGTTATTTAAAACTATTAGAACTAACTTATACTATAAGTTGTTTTCATTAGTTGAAATAAAGCTGAAATAAAGCATACACAAAATATTAGATGAAGAACATAAACGTAAACAAACTTAAAAAGAATTTAGAAATGATGAAAATTAACTAAAATTGGTGAAACTGAAATGAAAATAAAATAAAGCTAAATAGAAATAGTCAAATAAAAAAAAACTGAATTACTTAAACGGAAATTAAAATGAGAACTGAAAATATAAAAATGCAAAACATTCAAAATATAAATAAATATCTAATAGTAAAATAGCTGGTATCTGTGCCTGTGGGTGTTTGAGCTTGTATTTTGATGTGTGCAGGTCTCCAGAAGACATTATGGAGTTATCACAAGCTGATAGGCAGCATTTAGACAAGAGCAAACAGGACACAAGTTCTTTAGGAAACACTGATGACAGCCTGAAATATGACAGTGGGCGCGTAGCCCATGACTTCAGCATCCACAGCAAAGGTAGAGGTCTGAGCTTCTCTCTTGCAGTACAACGATGGTACTAGAAACAATTTCTGAAAAGAAATACAGCCCAGCACTGTGGGATATTCACTCTTTTCAGTTTGATACCAAATGTAATTAATGTTTTGATCAAAACATGTTTGAACTTAGAGAAAGCAAGTGCAAATTGTGTGGTTTGACATTCAATTATCTATTCAAATATTGTTTCAATGAAATGAATTGATATAATGTATAACTTGCACTATACGCCTTTTTGGATAAAAGCTTTTCCACATGAAAAGCAAATGTAAATGTAATATTGACTGAAATTAAATTAAATTAAACTAAGAGATGTATTTTTAATTTAGCTACAATTACTCCCACAAAGTAAATATTTTCATTCAATATTGTGCATTCAAATTGTTTGCATTAGCAGCGCTTGCAAATGTTTGAAAATGAAAAATGCTAATTAAACCTACACAGAACTGTGTCTCAATAGCTCACGGTGTTGAAACAAGCTGCTGTAGAAAGAAGTTAAGAACCCATGCTGGTAGACAGTAAATTATAGGGTAACCTTCAGACATTGATTGGCAGCCCAACCTGTTGTATGTGATGCAGAGAGAAAAAATGTCGTTTGCAACTTCATTTTAGCTAATACATAGTGCTCATACCCTTATGGAAATGAGCCATGGTTTTACTACAAATAACC
Organism: Sinocyclocheilus grahami; assembly: GCF_001515645.1. Classification (NCBI taxonomy): domain Eukaryota; kingdom Metazoa; phylum Chordata; class Actinopteri; order Cypriniformes; family Cyprinidae; genus Sinocyclocheilus; species Sinocyclocheilus grahami. Next base: position 3,374,961 of record NW_015505184.1, read on the forward strand.
CCCCCCCCCAAAAAAAAAAAAACATGGTTATGTAGTTAAACCACGGTAACCACTAATTAACCATGATTTGCTACACTAACCATAGTTTATGGTATTTGTAGTAAAACTGTGGTTACACAAATGGTAATCAATATGCCAAAAAACCCTTTTCGTGAATGTACTGGACCTGAATCACAAATAATTTGTGAGAATGATGTGCATTTTGTGCTTGTTTAGATCTGCTCCCTGCTGAGGACGGAGAGGAAACAACCAAGCACTTCCTCCAGGAGCTGGTAAACATCTTGCTGGCCTACGTCAGTAAAAAAAAACATGGTTATGTAGTTAAACCACGGTAACCACTAATTAACCATGATTTGCTACACTAACCATAGTTTATGGTATTTGTAGTAAAACTGTGGTTACACAAATGGTAATCAGTATGCCAAAAAACCCTTTTCGTGAATGTACTGGACCTGAATCACAAATAATTTGTGAGAATGATGTGCATTGTTTAGATCTGCTCCCTGCTGAGGACGGAGAGGAAACAACCAAGCACTTCCTCCAGGAGCTGGTAAACATCTTGCTGGCCTACATCAGTAAATCCCTCAAACGCAGCTCCAAAGTTCTAGATTTCCACTATCCTCACCAGCTCAAGGAAGGCCTGGAGGGCTTCAGCCTGGAGCTCCCTGACCAGCCAGATAACCTGGAGCAGCTGTTGGTGGACTGCAGAGACACACTTAAATATGGAGTTAAAACAGGTAAGAACAAGCAAAATAACATGGGTTATTTAGTGGAGGCTTTTGTAAATGTTGTCCTTTAATGTTGTCAGGTCATCCAAGATTTTTCAACCAGCTGTCAACTGGACTTGACATCATTGGTCTGGCAGGAGAATGGTTGACGTCCACAGCAAATACAAACATGTAAGTCAAGAGTTTAATTTCTTCAACATTCATATTATAATTATGAATAAACAGAAAAATAAATGTAAGGGCGGCCAGGGATGGTTGCAACATATTTAAAATTAGGTATAGGGATGAAACTAATTCTGTTTCAACATTGATTTACTGTATTTTTGATCAAAATACATGCAGCCTTGGTGAGCATGAGACTGCTTAAAAAAATGTATTAATTAAAAACTCTTACCGAAGCCAAACTTTTAAACAGTTTAAGATGTTGGTTTCAAAAGACCAAATTTTTTTTTTGCAGTCAGTCATGGGGAAATTATTCATTATATTTGTTTTATCAAGCTTGAGATAAATAACACAAAAACAATAAGTTACGTATGTTAAAGTTGTCATGTTAGAGAAGTAGAGACAGATCATTTCTTCCATATCGTGATGTACATCGAGAAAATTATACAGAAAGATGTTGAATGTAAGCTTGCTGTGTATTGTAAGAAAGGGGCAAGTTTTAAAGGGATAGTTCACCTAAAAATGAAAATGTTGTCGTTCCAAACCTGTATGAGTTTCTTTCTTATGTTGAACATAAAATAAGTTATTTTGAGGAATGCTGGTAATCAAACAGCTGATGGAAGTCGAATGGAAGTCGATGGGGACCAGCAACTGTTTGGTTCTTCAAAATTCTTTTTTTTTTTTTCAACATAAGAAAGAAATTTATGGACGTTTGGAACGACATGAGGGCGAGTAAATGATGACAAAATTTTCATTTTTGGGTGAACTATTCCTTTAAATCAGGTGTCAAACTCAGTTCCTGGAGGGCCACAGGCCTGCAGCAGAGATTGTCTTACTATAGGGAGATGAGAGGGTCTGTATTGCTTACTATTGGAGAAAGTGTAATGGTCGATGATGAGCTGTTTCTTCTAAAAAGCTGTTTATTCAGCGTAGTGAAGCCTCTCCTCCACTGACATCCATTAAAAAAAACAGCCTCTGGTCTCCTTGTCGTTATGCTTTTTTGGCTAAAGGTTGCAGGCTTGCCTTCTAGTGGCTTTGCCCTGCAGAGTTTAGATTCAACCCTAATTAAACGCACCTGATCCAACTAATCAATTCCTTCAGGCTTATTTAAAAACTACATGGTTTGTGTGTTGGAGCAAGGCTGGAACTAAACTGTGCAGGACTGCGGCCCTGCAGGAATTGAGTTTGACACCCCTGCCTTAAGGGCACTAAATGATTAGAGAAGTCATGACATATATGACATTTTCATTGAAATCATAAAGATGCATTTAGAAAATAGATTTTCCATTTCCAAACTGACTTTAAAGCAAAGTTTGTTCCCATTTTGCCCTATTTCTTTTACATTTCATCAAGGCACGCATGTTCCTTTCTGTTTACAGGTTCACTTATGAAATATCCCCGGTCTTTATACTCATGGAGGAAGTAGTTCTGAGAAAAATGCATTCAATTATTGGATGGCCAGAGGAAGATGGAGATGGCATATTTTGTCCTGGTAACAAGCTGAAAGCACAAAAATACAGGAAGCATTTATATTTGCGTTTTGAAAAATGAACATTGGAACTTTTCCATCATTTGTATTTCATTAAACAGCTAATGGCTTTCTCCGCAGGAGGCACCATGTCCAATCTGTACAGTGTGTTGTTGGCTAGGTTTCATCTCTTTCCGGCGGTGAAGACCCACGGGATGTCTGCGATACCTCGCCTGGCACTGTTCACCTCCGCGCACGTACATGATTTCATTATTGTTTCCTATACTCTCAGCAGACGTGCTGTGACCCTTCCACTTACTCAATGAGACACATAGCACAACACATTTCAGCTATTACCTCCTGACCTGCTGATTGGGAGGTCAGACGTTACGTGTCACAGCAGTGTTTTTTAAAAGTGCTGATAAACTGACGCTAATTTGCATATTTCATGTCTTGTTATAGTAAAGCAAAAGGTCAGATCATGTTAGCTGTTTGCCTGTGCATGTTTAACATACGCTTTCCTTATTAGAGTCATTATTCAATCAAGAAGTCTGCAGCGGTTCTCGGCATCGGCTCTGAAAATGTTATAGTTGTCAGATGTGACGAAAGGTAAGATTGATGGATGGAATCATAAGTTCGTCATCTGCAATGTGTCCAGTTTACCAAGATTAATCAAATGTTCGGTCTCTCTCTGTGAGGGGGAAGATGATCTCATCAGAACTGAACTCCAGCATTGAGGCAGGAAAGTCTAAGGTTAGTCAAATGAGCTGACTTTGAGCTAAATATTTAATATTTTAGAAGTTTGTGGTAAGACTTTAGGACAGGGACCAATTCTCACTATTAACTAGTTGCTTATTTGTATGCCTATTAATAACATATTGTCTGTTGATTAGTATTTATAAAGCACATAATCTGCATGACCATATTCTACATACCTAATCCTACCCAACACCTAAACTTAACAACTACCTTAATAACTATTAATAAGCAGAAAATGAATAGTTTATTGAGGCAAAAGTCGTAGGTAATGGTTTGTTAATAGCGAGAATTGGACCATTAAATAAAGTGTGACCAAGTTTGTTTTGCGGTTCCCACCATTTATATAACATGCAATATTTCATGTAACATACCTTAGTCAGGTTAGACGCCTTATTGAATTTATGAAGGATGAAAACATGGCTGTGAGGCATAGGCATGTGCAGTATAAATGTCTTGGATCAACATTCAAATCTGTTTTATGGAGTTTTTGTTTACTGAAAGTTTTTGCCAGCTGAACAATCAGTATGTTGTTATACAACAATACAATTCAAACTGTACTTCTATCCCTTGAATCCTTGTTTTCATTCCTGCCAAAAATCAAATATGACACTACCCTGACTAAGTTCTATAGCACTTTTTATCACTCTGCTAATCTGTATTTGACTGTAGTCTGTAGAACCGGACATATTTTGTCTTAAATGCCTGGTTACTCAATATCAGTGTCTTATTTATAGGACTGTCATACATGCTTGTATAAAGCCATGCTGTTGTAGTGGACTAAATATCAGCTTGTAGTAGGGGTGTGACGTGGTCCATTTTAGACGTGTGGTTATCCCAGACAAAATTATCCAATATATGGAATCTAACCTGGACATTATGTAATGTTAAGTTAAGCTGAAAAAAGAAAATGTATGGCTGATCATAATTTCAGACCTGCTTCTCAGTCAAACACATCAAATCAGTTGAAATGTATAATAATAGCCCTTCAGTGAGAACTTGAAACAATTGACCTATCGATTAGCCCCTCCCATCGAATGCAGATGAGCCAAGGGCAGTCGAGTATCAGTTGCACGAGGACCGGAACTCGGACATCTTTAGGATTAGCGCCATAAAGAAAAATTGGAAGATCCAAAGCTTGCATCGGTTTGATGGTGTTTATGCTACAAAAATGGAAAAACGATGTGTCTGGGGTACTTGTAACACTGATTCCAGTTATCCTGAGAGGATGGACAATGGAATTTATTGTATTCCATTTCCTGAACCCAAACAAAACAGAGCTAATGTAAAAGTTAGTGAGTCCATGCTAAAGTACAAACCTAAATTGCTAACTGTTCTTACTTCATGTAGGTCAAAAACACATAAACAAAGGTCTACATTGTCTCTCCATATTAAACTGTTTAAATGTAAATTAATTTAATCGTTCCCTGCGGTACATGAACAGTGTTGATCCTGGATGTTGTCATCTACGATCGTGACGACCGTAACATGAGGCTTCTCCCGCTTGCATTGTGATCTGTGAAATATGCCGAACCCCATGGTATATTTAATTCCCACTTGAATGGTGGTCCTTCTATGTCCAAAATTGTTCAAGAAGTAAGTAAGTATTTATCTCACATTTATCTAATTTATCTCATAAATATCCCAGCAAAGCTGGCCAAAGTGCTGAACAGAAACAAAGTTAAAACATAAGAAAAGCAAGACAAACCATAAAACAATAAAACATTGGTAAAATCAATTAGAATGCCTGGGAGTAAAGATATGTTTTCAACATTGTTTTAAAAGTTACAATAGAAGGTGCAAGGCGCATGTCCAGTGGCAGTTGATTCCAAAGACGGGGGGCGGCAACTGAAAAAGCCCTATCACCCTTTGTTTTGAATATCTTGTGACAAGGTTTTCACACTGACAGCTGCCATTGTGGGTGGGGGGTGGGGGTTACCGATATGTCAATTGTGATTTTATTCACCTTCTATCTAGCCATGTTTTCATTATTGCCAACAGCAGTATGCACAAAATGTGGGAAGTAGGTTACTGAGAGTTACTAAGTTGCGTCACCTACTGATTCTGTTAAAATAATTGCCAGTTCTGCCCCTTTAAAGGGGTTATCGGATGCCCATTTCCCACAAGTTGATATGCTTCTTTAGGGTCTTAATGAAAATTCAAACATAGTTTGGTTAAAATTTTTCAATGGTAGTGTAAAACAACACAGTTTTTACCCTGTCAAAAACAGCTCTTTTCAGAGCAAGCTGTTTTCTTGCATGCTGCTTTAAATGCAAATGAGCTCTGCTCACCCCACCCCTCTCTTTCCGAGCCGCTCTCTGAGAGACGGTAAACTTTAGCCGCATTCATCATGAAACTTGTTAACCAGCACGTTATTTGGAAAGGTGATTTGCAAAGATTCATTAAAAAACCTTACACTTCTTTATCATTATCTTTATCATTATAGGGTGGTTGTGTACACACACTGCCAACACACATTTCAGTTCAAACTGCTTGTAAAAGTGCATGTGGCATCCGATGACCCCTTTAAGCTTTAACATGCAAAGTGAGGGGTTACCTGTTCTGCTGTATCCAAAAATTATGAATATATTCTGCAATGTAATAAATGTTCATGAATGGGACATTTTTATGCTTTTTGTGGTGGTTTTTTTCACTAAAATTATCTTGCAGGTTAGATACAGTCATTGCATATTAAATTATCTTCTATTGAAATGTAAATTTCTGCAGTGCACACATTGAAAAATGATGGGAAAAATATTCAGGTCTATATCACATTAGCTAGGACATTGCACACCTGATATTCAGGTCAACAATAATGTTGCTCATGCACTGAAAAAAAAAGTCTAGAAACATTTTTCACACAGAAATCGATAATACATTTTGTAAACTATTTCTAAGAGACAGTAAGTAACACTGAATTGTGTTTGCCTTGTCCGGAATTATACGTTGAAGTTGTGCTTCATGTGAGTCTCGCCATGCCTTGTGTTTCCCTTTTGGATTGTTTATTAAAGACTGTAGTTTTGAGTTTATCCTCGTTTCCTTGTTCTTCGTCTTGTCCCAGAAGGCAACCGTGACAACAGCAACAGACATGTTTGTCAGATGTTCAGTCAACAAAAATAAGCAGCAACCAATGCCAACAGGCATTGGACATTGAATGGTCGTTTGTTGGGTCTTGGAATGTATTAGGAAGTGATGTACTGTAATCTGGTAACCTTAAAAAAAATGTAACTTTAAAAAGATTATTAGAGTACGTTTAACAAGAATTTATATTTCAGTCATTCTACTTCAAAATGTCATGCTTAATTTAATGTTACTTTCTGTTTCTTCGCAATTAATTCTGAAATTTACTGACAATTTCTTTGCCAAAATTGTTTATGCCTTTTTTTTAATGTTTTTTTTTCAGTTTGTGATATCTTGTGTCTTCTACATTTAGCAAATCCCTGTTTGCTGTCTATAGGGTCTGGTGCCATTCTATGTCAACGCAACAGCAGGAACCACAGTCTATGGAGCCTTTGACACTCTGAATGAAATAGCAGACATATGTGAACACCATGGCCTGTGGATGCATGTGGATGTAATGTGTTTTATCTTATTAGGTACATTTTATTAAATATAGTCAGAATGATGCAGTGCTTTAATGCTCTCACTTCATTTAGGCTGCTTGGGGTGGAGGCTTGCTTCTGTCCAACAAACATCGTGTGAAACTGCAAGGAATTGAAAGGTAACCTAAATCAGTCATTTTGATTGTATAATGTGTTCCTGTTGCTCAGTGGCATAAGCAACGGCAAGGTCATGGGTTTGATTCACCGGGAATTCATGAAGTGATTCAGGAAAATTTACAATTTGAGTGCAGTGCAAATTGCTTTGGATAAAAGCCTCCACTAAAAGCATAATTGTTAATTGGGAAACAGAACATTCAGTCCATTTAACTGTTGGGAGTGCAGATATCATTGTTTTGTGGTGTTATATTTTGGCATAAGCAAAAAAAAAAAACCACTCCAAAAGAGTTCCCTTTTAACTCTTTCAGAAATTGATTGATTGATACTTGCAAATTTGCTGTGTGCCACAGAACAATAATGGGTTGACTGTTTGCACAGCTTGTAAAATGTTCTGATCCCACTGTGTTTATTTGTAAGACAACAAAATATTTTAAAGATTCTAATATTTATTTTCTAATGTATTAGGGTTAAGGGATCTAGAATATGGTCGTGCAGAATAAGGCATAAAAATGTGCTTTATGAGTATTAAAAAATGGCCAAAATGCTAGTAATATGCATGCTAATATGCAACTTATTCTAAAGTGTTACCATACGTTTTTAGTACGTTTATGTTTATCAACTAGTTGGACTGTCTAGTTGCTTTTAAATCTTGTTTGTCTATTGCAAGCATGGACTGCTTCATCTACCTTCTTTGGACTCTTCTTTAACAACCCTCCGTTTCATTTTCTTTTAATCAACACAAAGTGCCACCTTCATTGCCATTACGTATGGTGTTCTGCAGGATAATTTACGTAATTTCTCTACAATTTTACCTCCAAAAGGAGTGTGGTGAAAGCACATTGACATTTAATCTGTGAAACTGTTAAAACATATAACCCACTCACCCCCGTCTGCCTAAAAACTTACTGTCTTACTTTCATTTCTTTTGTACTGATGGTTGGTCAGAACCTGCAATTACAGCCCTACTCCTAGAATGCATCAAATTGATAAAGTTCCTGTTTAATGGATTCCACCTCCACTTTCACCTCCATTTCAAAAATCGTTTTATATTTTGAATGTGTACTTTTTAAATTGGTGAAATTATATCAACATCTAACATCATCAGTCTATTCATATGCTTTCATCCAGAGCACATTCTGTGACCTGGAACCCGCACAAGATGATGGGCGTCCCACTGCAATGCTCAACCATTCTAGTGAAGAGGAAGGACTTCATCACACTAAGCATTTCTTCATAGGAATGTTTCCCTAGATGTGCTTTATAATGATGTTTTTGCCTCAAAACATTTATACTTTTACATTATTATTTTTTATTTTTTTCTCAGATATTGTTCTTTCATAACTCAGGTGACATACTATTTCAGTTATGGAGTTATTACTATGAGAGTTTTAGCAGATAAAAGGTAAATACATATGAGATTGTTGATATATTTATTTCTGTCATGACAACTCTCGGAGGTATTGGCATGGTAATGTACATGACAATGTTAATGTATTTGGTCTTGGCGGAATAGATCTGCTACGCTGCTGCTGCTACGGCAGAGCAAGTACCGAGACTTGCTACTGCTAATACACCCACGACATGCTGCTGTGAGCATGTAAGAAATATTGCTGCTGCAAATAAAACATACATGAAATAACCCCATAGCATACAGGAATCACCTCGTAGCATATCTATACAGGTGGAGCTGGGGAAGGTGAAGGGTTTCTGAAGCAAGCTGCACTGCTACGGCAAGCTCTAGTCATATATTTGAATGTTGAGCAGCGAGCTCATTGGCTACCAATACAGGAGAGAACCAATCATGCCATGTGCCCACAATGCCATGTGATGATGTAATTACGTCAGATTGAGTTAGAACTATCGGACTGCGCCATCAGAGTTTCATGCCAGAACTCTGTATATATTTACTTAAAGGATTAGTTTCCAGAATAAACATTTCCTGATAATTTACTCACCCCATGTCATCCAAGAGTTGTCTTTTTTTCTTAATTCGAAAAGAAATTAAGGTTTTAGAGGAAAAAGTTCTGTGGATTTTTGTCCATAGATTGGACTTCAATGGGGATCAACAGGTTGAAGGTCTAAATTGCAGTTTCAGTGCAGCTTCAAATGGCTCTACACGATCCCAGCCGAGGAATAAGGGTCTAATCTAGTGAAACGATCGGTCATTTTCTAAAAAAAATAAAAAAAATAAATATGCTTGCTCGTCTTACACTAGCTCAGTGGTTTTCAAACCTCTCCATGAAGTACCCCCAGCACTGTACATTTTGTATGTTTCCCTATCAGTGTTGTGGGTAACGCATTACAAGTAACGCGAGTTACGTAATCAGATTACTTTTTTCAAGTAACTAGTAAAGTAATGCATTACTTTTTTAATTTACAAGAAATATCTGAGTTACTTTTTCAAAAAAGTAACGCCAGTTACTTTGTTTTGCCATTTATTGACTGACAAGTCTCCTGTCCCCATATTGGGAGAAATTGGAAGTGCAGAGGAGTTGTGTGCGCTGTGTGAACATGATGTTACTGTAGTTCTAAACTAAATGTGAATGTGCATTAATTCATCCAACTCACAAAAAACAGATTTAGTATTCATCAAAATGAATTAAAACAGTGAAATGCAAACTCAGAATATGATGCAAACCTGCAATAATTAAATATGTTAAATAACACAAATGTATCTAATCCCATTTTATTAACCAACGTCTTTGCTGCTGACCTTTGACGATCCAGTTCAACCATACTAATAAGCACAAATGAATTCAGATAAACTAACAATTGTGCTTCATTGTTTTTTTATTGCTGAAGAGTGTTTCTTCTCCTGCGTTCTACTGTACAGACGTGAATTTACTTTTCCTTCAGCCTGAGGTAAATTCATTACACTTTTTGGTGTGAAAGGGCTTTTACATTTGCTATAAATAGAACTTCTTATATTAAAAACAATCAAGCCCTGCTCATATTTAAAAAGTAACGCAAATGTTCATTGGTTCAGACAACCGTGATGCTGCGTTCTCTTCTAAAAGGTTTTATCTGATTTCATGTGATTATGTGTTTAAATTATGCATGAATATTCCCAAACACTATAGCAGTACGATCTCTGTATGAGATGTTATTGTTGTCATATTTCTATAAAAATCTAAAATGCATGTTTGTATTAAAGTAAAAATGGATGATAAATACGCCTTTCGTATGGAATTAAATAGCAAGCACTTTGGGTGTCTTGTTTATCATATCTATTTTAATATAAAAGCAACAGAACTGAAATTATATCATATTTATCAGCAGCACAGCGCATGAGTGTGATTAATGCGATATCTGCCTTTGATCTCGTAGGTATCTGTTGTGCTTCAAGAGGTCAGAACTGTCCGTCTTGACTGCGCTTATTTCACTCCTCCCCTCACTGCAGCCGCCTACTCTCGCCATTTCAGGCGAGGCGCATTTCAAACAAGCCTATAGTCACGTTGGAAAGGTCACGCTTGACGTAGGTGGAAGTACCGGCCCAGTGTTTACAAAGTAAACGTGCAAAGAAAGTCAAATGCCCTTTACAAGGTAAAACAGAGAAAATTTGATTTTTCACCCTACCCTACCTCTTTGAACCAGAGTCGAGCATGCACATCACAGAGCTAGTGCAACATGAGCATTTTTGGTAAAAAGTATATAAATTTGTATATACTGTATATATATTTATTTTTATATTTTTATTTTTTTTTTATATAAAATGGCTGATCGTTTTGCTACATAAACACCTTATTTCTTGGATGGGATCATGTAGAGCCCTTTGAAGCTGCAATGAAACTGCAATTTGGACCTTCAAACCCGTTGATCCCCATTGAAGTCAACTATATGGAGAAAAATCCTGGAAAGTTTTCCTCAAAAACCTTAATTTTATTTTATTTTTTTAACCATTTAAAGCAAGACATGAGCATCTTGGTTGACATGGGGGTGAGTAAATTATCAGGACATTTTTATTCTGGAAGCTAACTAATTCATCAGAGGTGGAAAGTAACGAATTACATTTACTCTCATTACTGTAATTGAGTAGCTTTTTTGTGTACTTCTACTTTTTAAAGTAATTTTTTTAATCTGTAATTTTACTTTTACTCAAGTATATTTTGTTATATATAGCTACATTTAAAAAAAATTATTACTGAGTAAAAAAAATCACTCCCTGCGGCAGGAGAACAAACTGTCGCTAAAATCACAAGAAAAATGCAGACGGACAAGACAGGCGTTAAGGTAGAGGCGTTGTGGTGAACATGTGAACATGATGTTACTGTAGTTCTAAACTAAATGTGAATGTGCATTAATTCATCCAACTCACAAAAAACAATTCATCAAATCATCAAAATGAATTAAAACAGTGAAATGCAAACTCAGAATATGACGCAAACCTGCAATAATTAAATATGTTAAATAACACAAATGTATC
>NW_015505184.1:3386255-3403148 GCF_001515645.1 Sinocyclocheilus grahami
TTTTTTATTGCTGAAGAGTGTTTCTTCTCCTGCGTTCTACTGTACAGACGTGAATTTACTTTTCCTTCAGCCTGAGGTTAATTCATTACACTTTTTGGTGTGAAAGGGCTTTTACATTTGCTATAAATAGAACTTCTTATATTAAAAACAATCAAGCCCTGCTCATATTTAAAAAGTAACGCAAATGTTCATTGGTTCAGACAACCGTGATGCTGCGTTCTCTTCTAAAAGGTTTTATCTGATTTCATGTGATTATGTGTTTAAATTATGCATGAATATTCCCAAACACTATAGCAGTACGATCTCTGTATGAGATGTTATTGTTGTCATATTTCTATAAAAATCTAAAATGCATGTTTGTATTAAAGTAAAAATGGATGATAAATACGCCTTTCGTATGGAATTAAATAGCAAGCACTTTGGGTGTCTTGTTTATCATATCTATTTTAATATAAAAGCAACAGAACTGAAATTATATCATATTTATCAGCAGCACAGCGCATGAGTGTGATTAATGCGATATCTGCCTTTGATCTCGTAGGTATCTGTTGTGCTTCAAGAGGTCAGAACTGTCCGTCTTGACTGCGCTTATTTCACTCCTCCCCTCACTGCAGCCGCCTACTCTCGCCATTTCAGGCGAGGCGCATTTCAAACAAGCCTATAGTCACGTTGGAAAGGTCACGCTTGACGTAGGTGGAAGTACCGGCCCAGTGTTTACAAAGTAAACGTGCAAAGAAAGTCAAATGCCCTTTACAAGGTAAAACAGAGAAAATTTGATTTTTCACCCTACCCTACCTCTTTGAACCAGAGTCGAGCATGCACATCACAGAGCTAGTGCAACATGAGCATTTTTGGTAAAAAGTATATAAATTTGTATATACTGTATATATATTTATTTTTATATTTTTATTTTTTTTTTATATAAAATGGCTGATCGTTTTGCTACATAAACACCTTATTTCTTGGATGGGATCATGTAGAGCCCTTTGAAGCTGCAATGAAACTGCAATTTGGACCTTCAAACCCGTTGATCCCCATTGAAGTCAACTATATGGAGAAAAATCCTGGAAAGTTTTCCTCAAAAACCTTAATTTTATTTTATTTTTTTAACCATTTAAAGCAAGACATGAACATCTTGGTTGACATGGGGGTGAGTAAATTATCAGGACATTTTTATTCTGGAAGCTAACTAATTCATCAGAGGTGGAAAGTAACGAATTACATTTACTCTCATTACTGTAATTGAGTAGCTTTTTTGTGTACTTCTACTTTTTAAAGTAATTTTTTTAATCTGTAATTTTACTTTTACTCAAGTATATTTTGTTATATATAGCTACATTTAAAAAAAATTATTACTGAGTAAAAAAAATCACTCCCTGCGGCAGGAGAACAAACTGTCGCTAAAATCACAAGAAAAATGCAGACGGACAAGACAGGCGTTAAGGTGCAGAACCAGCTGAAAACAAAACCCTGTCATAGGCTATTCTGCTGAAGATGAACTCGAAGGAAATGAAGTGAACATATTTAAGCTCTATTATGCAGTGTAAGCTGTGTTTACCTAGGGAGACCAAACTAGCAGCTTATAAAATTTCGACATCAACCCTTCGCAAGCATGTATAGGTCAGGTAAATACTTGCATTGTTGCATTGGTGGTTAAAATGAAGCTTTGTCAGTTTAGCAAAAGGTTTTGCACAAATTAGCCAAAAAGACAGTGGTGCAGGGTGTGCGATTATATATTGTTTTAACGATGTGCAATTTGACATTATCAGTATTTTGCCAAACACCAAACAAATATATATAGTTAGAATAATAAGATTTATTAACGACGTGCGATTTGACATTATCAGTATTTTGCTAAAAACCAAACAAAACACTCCTACAGAGTGCCTTGACTAGTGTGCGCGCGCATTTAGAGTGCGTTCTTTCACTGCGTGATTCAGTCTGCCAAAATGCATTTAGAATGATCACAAAATTGAAGATATAGGGGCAGAAAATGTATATATGAATCAAACAGGGAAATTTAACAATTAAATCAATCTTATTAAGATTTAATAATATAGTCACGGCAATGTATACACTAGCTTATGCTCTAAACAATGTAATGACATGAAAAAATACTAAATTCACAAAGCTTTTTATTTCTGGTTCTCAGGAGGATATATATTTATATCATTTCATATAGTAATATCATGAAGAGTGCCGTTTTTTTCTCTTTTCATGATTACATATAGATTTTTTACAACAGTTCAATAAACAAGAAGTTAATTAAGAGACTTGCGTTTTAGACACCAGATTGCCAATAATTCGAAACACAGCCACCATAGGACAGTTTTGAGCAACATGACGGTGTTTCGTTCCTGAATGAATCAACCGTTTAAATGATTTGGTTCAACCGCAATGACTAACTTATTAACAGTGACTTGCTGACACCTATTGGCGGTTTTAATTTTACATTTAAAGTTTTTATTTTTTATTTATAATTTCAAATGAGTATTCAACATTTTATGTCTTATATATCAAAACATTATTTCTGCATTTGTATCTGCAGGTTAAATGCATTCATGTCCTGCATTAAACAGTGTGTAAATACATCTAAATGCCACTTCCGATGAAGCTGTGTTTCCTCTGCATTGCAAAGATGAATTTTGTTGATACTGATTTAATTTGCCTGGTAACAGCACAAATGTCTTATTATTCTAAATAACAGATTCCTTTAATTAAAAACAACTGGTTTGAGATTTATAGGCCTAACTATCCCATGTTTGCCTCCCTCCCACTGTTAAAATGTAACTAAGTCATTTTTACTCTGAGTAAATTTTATATGAGCTACTTTTTACTTTTACTTAAGTACCAGTAAAAGTACCAGTCTAAAAATCTACTTAAGTAAAATGTCATTAATGTAATGGTACTTTTACTTGAGTAGAATATTTTCGTACTCTTTCCACTGTCAGTGTGTTTGTTTTGCTCCCCTTGTGCTCCCAGTGACCCAGTTTCTCCCATGTCTGATTGTGTTAATTTGTTCATCATGATTCACCCGTGTTCCCCTGATCATCCTTGTTTAGTTCCTGTTACTTAAGCCCTGTGTTTTCCTGTGTCTAGCGTCTAGTGTTAAACGTCTATCCCCTGTGCTACGTTTATGTTACTGTGGATTATTAAAGACTGTGGATGGTACTCTCCTACGTTCTCCTCGTTTCCTCTCTGTAGGCAGCTCTGACAGAACACTAGTCCAAATACAAAATAGTTTATCAGCGTGTTTTCCCTCGTTTTGTTTCCGTTGTTTCCTCTATGGATGCCTTCACCCGCCCTGAATTCCCCCTCCTCCTGCTGGAGCAGGGGGAGAAATCGCTCGAGGGCCATACCTGACTTTTTCTGGCCATCGCCCATCTCACCAGCTACCCGGACAACAAGCTTTTACGATGCTAGTCTGAACCCCGCGTGCAGAGCGCCGTCATCCGAAGATGGTCCTTGAGCAGCTTTCGCCGTCATCCGAAGATGGTCCTTGAGCGGATTTCGCCGTCTTTTTGTAGAGTGGATACTGGCGAGAAATGGATCCCCGTTCACCGTCTGTTCAGAGGAGGAACTCGCCAGTTCCACTCCGGACCCAGAGCCCAGCCCACCATCTCCTTGCTGTAAGAAGCCTAAGCCCGAGCCTACTGTTGATGGAGAGCCCGAGACCGCCGCGACCAACGAGCCATCGCCGCAAGGGGCGACAGAGCTGAGGATCGCCACGGAGCTGGAGCAGCTTGTGACATCAGACCAGGTTCGAGAGCTGGCTACAACGCCCACCACAAGGGAGCAAGCTGTGGACAGCGAAATCATGGAGAGGAGCTCCGCCCACTGCACCACAGCTGAGCGTGAGCTGATTTTGGATCTGAGACTGTGTAACTCTGGAGGAGAATGAGGATTTATGGACCGACCTGCCCCCTCTCCTCCCCCTTTGTCGGAACACTCTGTCAGTCCTGTTCCCATGTCTGGCCCAGGGAGGGCCTCAGTTCCTGAGTTCGGCCCAGAAAGGGCTTCCTTTCCCCAGATCGGCCCAGAGAGAGCTCCTGTTCCCACGTCAAGCCCAGAGAGGGCTTCTGTTCCTGTGTCCAGCCCAGAGAGGGCTTCAGTTCCTGAGTTCAGCCCAGAGGGGGCTGTTGTTCCCAAGTTCAGCCCAGGGAGGGCTTCTGCTCCTGTTTACAGCCCTGAGAGCCCAGAGGCTCAGAATTGCCCACCCACCCTCCTGCTCCTGCCTTCTCCACCACTGTCGTCTGACAGCCCCTCTGCTCGCCCTCAGCCCACCATCGGTATGGTGCGAGCTCCGCGGGTCTGCCAGTCTACATTGTTGGCGTGGCTGGAGAATCCCTGGCCTCCGCTTCAAGCCTCGGAGTCCCAGACGCCGCACCGGCCCGTCGATCCAGCTGCTTTACCATGGCTCCTAGCTCCCTCCTCTCCGCCGTGGCCCATCAGTCCACTGGCTCCACTGGGCTCCCTCGTCCCTCCGGCTCCGCCTTAGTCTGTCGTCGACCATTCTTCGCCTCGGGACTCCACTCATCCGGCTGCGCCTCGTCCCTCCATCCCTCCAGCTCCGTCAGGCCTTCTGGATCCTCCTCGTCACCCTGACTCATCGGCGTTCTGTCTCCACCTTGGGCTCCTCCGCTACCTGCTCCGCCACCGTTGGTTGCCCCCCTGGAGTCGTCAGCCCTTCCTCCTCCATGGCTCCTCCCTCCATCGTCTCCTCCCTGGACTCTGTCTGTCGTCCTCCTCCCGGGAGTCCGTCCTCCGCCTGAACCTCCACCATTTTTGTTTGCATGATTTCCTGCCAGCCCTTCCCATTTCCATCCCACTTCCACTCCTTTGTCCTCCTCCTAAGTCCCCCACTGTCCCACCCTTTGTTGTTTCTGCGGCGCGAGGACGCACCGTCCGGGAGGGGGGCAAACTGTCACGCCCATGGACTGTCAGTGTGTTTGTTTTGCTCCCCTTGTGCTCCCAGAGACCCAGTTTCTCCCATGTCTGATTGTGTTCATTTGATTCACCTGTGTTCCCCTGATTATCCTCGTTTAGTTCCTGATAGTTAAGCCCTGTGTGTATACTGTGTATATTTATAATGTATATATAAATACACACACATACAGTATATATTTGGAAAATATTTCCATGCATATATTTATATTCATATTAATTGAGATTACATATAAATAGTTTAAATGTATAAACTTAACATATTTTTCTTAAATATATACATGCATGTGTGTGTATTTATATATAAATATACACAGTACACACACATATATTATGTAAACAAAAAATTTTACTTTGGATGCGATTAATCATATATATAGGTGAATTTACACAAATTGATTTTGTTCAGAAGGACATTTAACATTGTGAAGGTTCAGTTAACAGTGTCCCTCGGTGTCGGTAGTCTCAGCCTTTTGTGATGGTTCTATTTTTCCCTCATTTTTCCTGAGTGACACAGTTGGATCTCAATATCAATATCTGAGCACAAATGATTGCAGACTGCAGAGCATGCAAGACAGTCAAAGAAGGATTCAAGGCTTTGTCAAGAACAGTGAGCATCTTTACTGCTCAGGACAAACCAGGAAGTCATATATACACTATCACAACAGGCTGCAAAGAGTCATTGATGCTTGAGGAGGTATTGAAAACCAAGGCTATGTAAAGGCCATGTGTTGTTTTCAGGGCCTCCTGCAGGAATGTAATCAGCTGTGTGCCGAGTATCTCTTCCAACCTGACAAGCACTATGATGTGTCCTACGACACTGGGGACAAAAGCATTCAGTGTGGACGGCACGTAGACGTCTTCAAACTGTGGCTCATGTGGAAGGCAAAGGTATGGCAGACAATCTCCTTATTCAAACTAAATGTGTCTTCAACCACCATCAGAAATGTGAGCTGGAAAATGGCAGCTCCCATATATATAAAAAAAAAAAAATGCTTTTTTTTGTGGAGAAGAAAGATTGTTTGAAATATCCAGAATTGAGAAGTAGAAATTGTACACCAATTATTTAAGAAAAACATATTTTATTTATTATTTTATATAACTATATTCTATTATTATTTTTCTGTGCATGAGCCTTTAATTTCATCTACTTTTAAAATGTTTATTTCTCTATTGTGCTTCACAAAACACCCAAAGGGGCTACACAGATTTGACAAAATGACAGAAACAGCACTAAACCTTGAAGCACAACTATCCAAACACTTTTTTTTCTTTTCTTATCTTATAGACAAAGCAAATATTAAATACATTCTTTGTAGGGTTCTGGGGGTTTTGAAGCGCAGATCAACCACTGCCTGGAAAATGCAGAGTATCTTTACTACAAACTGAAGAGAAGAACAGACTTTCAGCTTGTCTTCAAAGGAAAGGTAAGTGCCATGTTTCTGTAAACTTTCAACATATTTTAAGATGAAAATTAGGGATGCACTGAAATGAAAATTCTTGGCCGAAGCCAAAGCCGAATAAAATGAAACACTGGGCCGAAGGCCGAATACCGAACACAGTTTTTCAAATTTTTCCCCCCTGTAGGCCTATTTTGCAATTTTTTTTCACCATTGAATTAATTAAATTGCCAAAATGTGCTTATTACTGTTTTGTCCTGCTTTTCAAATTAAAAATCTATTTTAAAAAACAACTATTTAAAAATATTATACTAGCAGACATTATACCAACAAAGCACAATTTAACTTAAAATTAATAAGTAAAAAAAATATTTTTGGCCCATTTTTGAGACTTGAATCAGGCATGTTTTTTTTTACTGTACAAATAAAGGCAGCCTTACTGAGCAGAAGAGAATTCCACCGGCCTCGCTCCGTTCCCACGGCTCTCGGCCCCGCCCCTCTCGTCACAACGAGTTTCACAATTTGAGTTGAATTACTGAAATAAATGAACTTTTCCACGACATTCTAATTTATTGAGATGCACCTGTATATTACGAATCCCAATTTGAACACTATGTGTGAATGTTATAATAAATGTATTAATAGAGCTGTTGTAGGGTAATTATTATTATCATTATTATTATCTTACATTTTATTTTACAGAACGACAGTAAAATTACAATACTATCATTTATGAATGTCGATGGAGTTGTTGCTTTTGCTCTGCTTTTATTTTGGCAGAAGCCCGCAGGAAGATCTCAGTGCTTCTTTTTGTTGACAACAGCATGCAGATTTATAAATGATTCTCAATACGAATTTGGAAAGATGTTTGTCGCACGCATCACATTGTCACGTGCCTTTAAAAAATTCACAAAAATGTTACTGAGCAACTGAGGAGTAACAAGTTCAGCACAGATTTTCCTTGCGCTTTGGCCTTTGAACCCTGGCGCTGCGAGCTCGTGCAGCGCCGTCAGAATGCATTCAATTTGTGCGTGCATTACAAAATCTAACATTCTGCAGTTTATTTACTAATCGTTTGAGGTAATTTCGCGATTTCAATCATCATACAGTAACCACCAGCATTAGCCACTTCATCTTCTCATCAGAGACATGTGTTGCAGCACTAAACATTCTCTCGCTGTCGGTGCTTCGTGCTTGTAATGATTTCTGCGTCTTTCTCTGATAGTTTTAAATACTTTCACACTGCCGATGTTTGCAGCATTAGTGCGTGCCTCTACTTAATCGCATTCGTCATTGTTCGGTACATATTATTCGGCCAAACAACGAAATATTTTTTTTGCTATTTTCAGCCGAATAATTTCGGTTGCCGAATATTTGGTGCATCCCTAATGAAAATTGCTGAATAATTCTAACAGTTGATAAGAGCTCATCGCTCATACACTCTTAAAAATAAAGGTGCTTAAAAGGTTATTCACAGCGATGCCATAGAAGAGCCATTTTTGGTTCCACAAAGAACCATTCAGTTAAATGTTCTTTAAAGAACCATCTCTTTCTTACCTTTTTATAATCTGAAGAACCTTCTTTCGCCACAAAGAACCTTTTGTGAAACAGAAAGGTTCTTCAGATGTTGAAGGTTCTTTATGGAACCATTTAGATAAAAAGGCTCTTCTATGGCATCGTGAAGCACCTTTATTTTTAAGAGTGTATGTATTATTTCAGCCTGAACACAGTAATGTCTGCTTTTGGTATCTCCCAAAACGACTGCAAAGCATTCCTCCAGGCCCAGAGCGAGACAGAGAACTTCACATGGTAAGTCAAGAAATGAAGCCTTTTCATTTCTTAATTAACCAGTAAATGCAGGAAGACAAATTAGTCTAAGTTTGCTTATTTACAGAGCTGTTCCCATTCTCTATTTATAAGCTGACATAATGAATTCCCACAGGTGGCTCCAAAAATCAAGACAAAGATGATGGAGGAAGGATTCACAATGATTGGCTATCAACCTCTGGAAGACAAAGTGAATTTCTTCCGTTGTGTTTTTTCCAACCCAGCCACTCAGAGGGAGGATGTGGACTTTCTAATAGACGAAATCACTCGTCTGGGCTGTGAACTCTAGAAAGTCTTTCTTAAAAAAACACAGGATAAATATTTATGCCTCTGATTCCAGGTATCAGTATATACAGCACTGTGAGCAAAATAATTTACAGCTTTTATTTTTAACCTTTGAAAAAAAAATTATATTAGCAATTATTAATAATGTATTATTCATCTAGGTGAAGTGTACTATACGTGGTCTCCTTTACAAATTCTGTAGCTTTTGACAGATGAACATCTGAACTAAATTATAAATAAGATTTTAAAAAGACATAATAGTGAGCAACATTGACCAAAGGGAATAGATGATCACTTGGTGATTTTCAAGAAACCAGCATGCTTCTGTAAGATGAGTCATTCCTTATATACCATGACTAAACTGCACCTGCTCTTAATCAAGATGTTCAAATGAATTTTTTTGTGTGTGAATTTTGAAGGGAAAGTGAAATTACCCAGGGCTCTGTTCAACTGTTTTGCAGTCTACTAGTGCCTCTTGCTGGTAGGATCTAATAATGGCTGGAGCTACTAAATTAATAGGCCTACCTTATTAGATTGTGAGATACTGAAACACTGTACAAGAGTCAAACATTCATGATAACTTTTATTTAATTAGCATATTTCAATTAACATGCTCAAATCAAGCACATTTTTGGTCTCTGTATGTCTGAATTTGTTGGTTTTCATGCTTCACTCGTCCTACACGAAATCATTTTTGCGTGAAAGTGATTTTATACATTTATTTACTTGTATATCACCTGCTGTTCTAGCTCCATTAGTAATAAAATTATATGGCATGCAGGTTCCTCTGAATTTAGGTTTCTTATTGCAGCACAAGCCATTAGCTGGGATTAATTTGTCTTCTAGCCTACAATTGACAGCTAAGATCGAAAATCGGTCAGAACAGATTTGTTTTTTTTACGCATTTGATCCCAAGCTCTTTGTCCTGACAGTATTTTGGATCCATATATTCTCAAATATATATTTCAAAAGCAGATGACAACATCCTTGTGCAGCATATAAGAGGATTTGTGAGTGTGTGTGAGACTGTGAAGATGGATTGTGTCAGTGTTGTGTGTTAATGGCCTGTTAAAGGCCCCTTTGGATTGGTGATTTACTAAAGTTAGAGGAGAAACCGACATGTGGACAACACCATCAATCATGTACAGTGCTGCCTGGCACTTTGCATGATTTCAGCAAATGCATGCAATTCTGTTGCATGTTGACAGATGCAGGCCAAGCTAAATGAGGTGTGCTCTTTTGGCACTGTTAGGCAGAGCTCTAAATATGCATACTGACACAATAACACGCCAAAAAAATGTGGAGGCTGCTGGATCCCCACACCCATATTTTCTTATGAAACATTTAATTTCTAAGAAATGGGATTAACAAGTTCTTCCTCCTTTTGCTGCTGTATCAGCTGACACTCTTCTGCATGCACACATTTATTCATTTAGCAGATGTTTTAATCCAAAACAATGCCCTTCCACTATATGTACAGTCTTTTGAAATAGACACACAATATATATATATATATATATATATATATATATATATATATGTATAGATCAGTGAGAGCAGAATGAATGTGTCACACTTTTTAAACTCAACAAAATTGTAAAATACATATATCAAGAGCATGCTCACAGATGAGAACAAAACAGCGTTGGATGAAGTGGATTAAAAGCCCTGCATGGGCCTCAAATAGGCCCTAGCCCGTCTTTTTTACCCAGCTCAATCCCACCCTCCTCCTGTAAGTTTTCCCTCTTTGTTTCCAGACCCATCCAAGATGCCTAGTTCGCTGTTCGCCGACATGGAGCGGAGCGGCGGGCAGGGGGACGCCCTGGATGACCAAAGAGCCCTGCAGATCGCTCTGGACCAGCTCTCGCTGCTCGGTCTGGATAACGATGAAAATTCCCTGTATGACAACGAGCCCAGGAAAAAGAGCGTGAACATGACCGAATGCGTTCCCGTTCCCAGCTCCGAGCATGTTGCTGAAATCGTCGGCAGACAAGGTAATCACCGTTATTTCCCTCTTCAAACAATTGCGTGCGTGCTGTTATTGTAGCATGTGTAGTCATGTGCATGTAGGTTATAGCCTATTTTCAGCTGCACTGTCCTCCTTATGTCCGACCAAACAAACGCAAGCGAGGGAGCGCTGACACAACCCATGCATATCTACCTTTAATGTGTCATCCTCTTAAATACACGACATTCCTGTATATCAAGAGCGAAGTGCCATTTTCTTCAGGCAGCGGCTCTTTCTTTCTTTGTCTCAGTGGACTTTGTTTACACCCTCTTTATAGCCTATTAGGTATAGACTTCTTCAACCAGGAAAACACCATTATATAGCCTGGATCTAGGTGACAACATGTTCTGTAGGGTATCTGAGATGTAAGGAAGTGACAAAGCAAGTTGTGGACAGTATGATTAGAGCGACTCTTTGGAAAATCCTGAATTCAGCATGCATTTTTTTCCCACCCTCTGTGCTATTTTTGACCCTGTATGTCAAGCAGCCCAGCATGTGGTTTGAATTTATGCCGCACCGAAAAAAAGAGAGGCGAAATTGTTGTCCCCCAAAGACTGTGCGCTTGCACCCATCCTGCATCTTTTTGATTTGTGCCTGATTGTGTTTGCTTTGTCTCATTTGTGCTTTTTTCCGTTTTTCTCACAATTGTAGGTTGCAAGATTAAAGCCCTGCGAGCAAAGACCAATACGTATATCAAAACTCCGGTGCGGGGAGAGGAGCCGGTCTTTGTTGTGACCGGCAGGCGAGAGGATGTAGCCATGGCTCGGAGGGAGATCATCTCAGCGGCGGAGCACTTCTCCATGATCCGAGCCTCGCGGAACAAAAACAGCAGCCTGAACGGGAACGCCACGGTGCCCGGGCCGCCCAACCTGCCCGGTCAGACCACCATTCAGGTGCGGGTGCCCTATCGCGTGGTGGGACTGGTGGTCGGACCCAAGGGGGCCACCATCAAGCGCATCCAGCAGCAGACGCACACCTACATCGTCACGCCCAGCCGGGACAAAGAGCCCGTGTTTGAGGTGACGGGCATGCCGGAGAACGTGGACCGGGCCAGGGAGGAGATCGAAGCACACATCGCCATGCGCACGGGCGGCCTGATCGAGTTCACCGACGAGAACGACTTCCACGCCAACGGCACTGACGTGGGCTTCGACCTGCACGGGAACGCCAGCCTGTGGAGCAAGCCGAGCTCCAGCGCCACGCCCACCTCGGGTCGCAAGCCTTTCTCTAACTACCGCAACGACAGCTCCAGCTCTCTGGGGAGTGCCTCTACCGACTCATACTTTGGCGGCAACAACAGCAGCTCCCGGCTGGCCGATTACAGCCCGCCCAGCCCCGCCCTCAGCTACACTGCCTCCAGCAATGGCAACAACAACAACAACAACAACAACAACATCAACATGAATGCCAACGCCAATGGATTTGTCTACGGCGGCGAGGTGATCTCGCCCGATTGCACTGATCTGACCTTTGATCAGTCGCCAGGATTCGACCCCCCTCCGGCGCCACCGGGCCTGATGTGGTCGCAGTACGAGCGCGCCGCCAAAGGCACCTCGGTCTCGTCGCCCGTTTTCCCCGCCAGTTCTTCCACGAATGCCAACGGCCAGCGTAGAGCCAACGGGGTGGGATGCACCAGCCAGCCCAGGCTGTCCCCGCCACTGCACCAAGCCAACGGCACGGCCGAGCACCCGTTGGCGCGCCGGGTGCGCAGCGACCCGGGCGGAGGCACCCTCAGCTTCCCCGGCTACTCCCCGGCGCTTCCGGGATCCCATCACCCTGGCGTTCCCTCCGACTCGTCCATCTCCTCGTCCTCCTCGTCGTCCTCTTCATCCTCATCTGGGACGAGCCGCAAGGGCAGCCGGGACTGCTCGGTGTGCTTCGAGAGCGAGGTGATCGCGGCCCTGGTGCCCTGCGGCCACAACCTGTTCTGCATGGAGTGTGCCAACCGCATCTGCGAGAGGAACGAGCCCAAATGCCCCGTCTGCAATGCTGCAGTTACTCAGGCTATACGTATATTTTCCTAAATGGTGGCCACGCGCCCTCCTTGACTTTCGTGAGAGCCTAATAACGTGTGTTATTGTACGTGTATATACATATGTATGTAGAGCTGCAGTATCCAAAAAGGGACAACCATTTCTGGTGTAATTGTTCATAGTGTACTGTAGCTCGGGACAAATATTTTCAACATCTAATGCATGTTTTAAATATTAAAGCCTAGTAATCAATAGTTTTAGTCAACTGTAAACAAGCAAGCGTTAATGAAGTAAGGACAGGTACCTTAGTCAGTTCGTCGACTGTTAGCATAAGCGGGCCTTTCGATTCCGCTGATCGAATGTACCTGGAGTTCGGGGAATCTGGACTGCTTCCTGTCTGACACACAAAGACTTACAGCGATGGAGATACTGCAGCTTACACAATGGAACTCGTTTGAGGGAGAACGACATTATATATATATA
Source organism: Sinocyclocheilus grahami (assembly GCF_001515645.1). Classification (NCBI taxonomy): domain Eukaryota; kingdom Metazoa; phylum Chordata; class Actinopteri; order Cypriniformes; family Cyprinidae; genus Sinocyclocheilus; species Sinocyclocheilus grahami. The sequence continues at coordinate 3,399,176 of NW_015505184.1, forward strand.
TATATATATATATATATATATATATGTATAGATCAGTGAGAGCAGAATGAATGTGTCACACTTTTTAAACTCAACAAAATTGTAAAATACATATATCAAGAGCATGCTCACAGATGAGAACAAAACAGCGTTGGATGAAGTGGATTAAAAGCCCTGCATGGGCCTCAAATAGGCCCTAGCCCGTCTTTTTTATCCCCTTTTCACAAAAAAAGCTTATACTAGGTACTGTTTCAGCTATTCAAATAGTTCAGTTTTGTATGTAATAGAAAAGTGATTATATTTTGTTTCGTTATTTTTATAAAGTAAATTTAGAAAAAAGTTTGGAGCATTTTTTTTTATTAAATGTAAGTTGTTGTTTTTTTAAGTAGGCTAACGTCCAGCGGCAGACAGTGAATTGATCATAGCCTATGTTTGATCAATTTAGCCTTCTCAAATCATCACGATTTGCCTAAAATAAAATCTACATATAAAACAGTTCAAGCATATCACAATGTTTAAATGTTTAACCTAGATAAATGTGCGCTGTTAGACGCATATCTAATCGTTTGTGCGGAGAGTGGAAGCTGAAGCGCTCTCTGCAGGACATGGAGGCGCCAGTACGATCACTTGCATTTTTTTCTAACAGTGGAAACAACTTAAAATACGCAGTCATTTTTGCTCATAAAGATAAGAGTAATAAATCATTCTAAACTGTAAAGGGTCTAGTTTTATTTGTGTGCACTCACAATATCAACAAAATGTTGTGGTTTTATAAAATAAAGAAAACAAACGCTTTCTGCCGTTTTGGTCTTGAACAGGAGCGCTTCACAATGATGAGCCTAAACTCCGCGAGTTGCCTCACAGACATGATAAATATATATAGAAAGCTTTAAATTGCTACTTTAAAACGAAATAATTCAAATCGAAAATTTAAACTCTGTAATCGGTGCATTTCTCTCTAAAGGCACAGCCAATGAGGAGATGGCCAGTCATTTTTTTCATCACCATAATTGATGGATGTCTAAAATATAAAAATAAGGAAAAGCCTAAAACAGGCCCGATTATAATTTGCGTTTTATTTTATAATTCCGTACAATTAAAAAATAAAACACAAATTATAATGGCATATATGTAACACGTTGTCCCAGGGGCGGATCTAGAAAATAATTTTTAGGGTGGCAAAGGGGTGGCATGGGGTCTATGAGGGGTGGCAACACCAAAGCAAGCCCCCATGCATAGTTTTGGGGGATTTATGGTCTGACATACACAGTTGTGTTCACAAATATTATATTACCATTAAGTAATCATCTATACTGTTTAAAATGAAAAATAAATAACAACATTTCAATATCTATCGTGGCACCAAGTCAATACACAACATAAAACAGGTTATAAATGTTTCTGAGCTTGTATCACTAAAGAAGGCATGCGGTTCTATTAAAATTAAAATTAGGCTACTTGGATGGTATAATCATGTTTAGTGCAAGTTTAAGACCAACAAAAATTTGAAAACAGTGTTTGATTTTCTGTTATTAACAGAGATGGGAATGTCTATAATCACCCAGAACAAACTCTATCAACATATACTCTAGCAACACCCCAGCAACTGCATAGCAGTACACAATATAAAAAACTTCAACAGGTTATAAATGTTTCTGAGCTTGTATCACTAAAGAAGGCATGCGGTTCTATTAAAATTAAAATTAGGCTACTTGGATGGTATAATCATGTTTAGTGCAAGTTTAAGAGCAACAAAAATTTGAAAACAGTGTTTGATTTTCTGTTATTAACAGAGATGGGAATGTCTATAATCACCCAGAACAAACTCTATCAACATATACTCTAGCAACACCCCAGCAACTGCATAGCAAGAGCCTAGCAACCACCCAGAATATCCTAGCAACCAACTAGCAACACTTTAGCAAACATCTAGAACATCTAACTGGCCAAACCATTTACGTTTTTTAAACAAGACTTTAAGACAAGCCAGCATAAATTTGTCTTCCAAACTCTTCAATCTAGTTATTACAGTTTTTCTTACAGGTTTGCAACTGCTTTTACACACACTTTTTTTCAAAACTTTACACACAAATCCAAGAATTGCACACACAAAATCCAAAATGCCTCACATCTCTTGCAAAATGAAGCACTGCATTCAAAATATCACAAACACATCTCAAAAGCAAACATTTTCAAACACCTTTGCCATAATAGTAATTCCTGTTAGAGTTTTGTGTGTTACATAGAGAATTGTGTGTTGTGTTTTGCAAAAAGTGTTTTATGAAATTGAAAACTGAGTCAAAGGTCGAGAATTAGTGTATGGTTTTGCAGATTTGGTGTGTAGTTCTGGTGTTTGAGTGTCAGGTTTCAGAAATTGTGTGACAAGTAAAGATTTTGTGTGTAAGCAGTTGAAAAAGACTGTTAATGCTTACACACAATTCAAATACACAGATGACTTTCTTGCCCAGTGAATACTGAGATCAATAACACTGTAACTACAAAACTCTTACAAGGATTCAGGAATTATTTTTGGAGCTCAATAGCACAAATACGTCTGCAAGATGTCTGTTAAAGATCACTTGATCTGGAAAGCATCTGCTGTGTACAAACATCTGATAGACGTCTGTAAGATGTCAATTTTACATACATTCTAAATCATAAACATCTTAAAGACATCTAGTAGACATCTATTTGACATCTGATAGAAAACGTCTTATAGATGTATTGCAGATGAGCAAACACTGTAAAAAATACGTCTTGCAGATGTAAATGCAGACGTCAAATAGACGTCTCCGAGATGTATGTGTGCTATCAGGGATAAATTAAATTACAGATACAGATGTATAATTCAGCAATGAACGTTTGGGGAAAAAATCGTTTTCATTTTACTAGTGTAAAGTAATCTTGCAGTAGATGAAAAGCACTAGAAAAGTTCACATACCAAAGAATTGTATGAACTTGGCATGCACCACAATACAGTACAGTAAAAAAATAACATTTAAAAAGTAAATTTAGCATCCTCTGCACATTCTGCCGAATTTCATTACAGTATGCAGTACTATAGCAGTTTCTTGGTCTCCTGACACAAGACTAGCTATATCTCTAGGCAGTCATTCTCAGTTCTGCAAAAATGCAGTACACATAGGCCTAAAAAATGGTTACAAATAAAATTTGACAGTCACATGCTTGAAGGTGTACAACATGTGCTACATTTTACGGTACATATAGAATAGTGAAATTTCCATTATCTAATGTACTGATACTGTACTGTAATTATATTGCATGTGCAAGTATAAAACCCCTGTAGATGATTGGCTAAGCTCTCTCCTCTCTCCGTTGTTAGCATGCAGAGATTCTGATTTGCTACCTAATGTTTAACTTACTCATTGTTAAACTTTTTGAGAAATGTGTCTTTGTTTTGAAAACGTAAAGGTTTGGGGGGAAAATTGCCAACTAAAATCAGTTATATTAACAATCGAGAAAACTGCAATACGACTAGATTCTTGCCTAACTCTGCTATTAGTTACCGTGTTATTGTTACGGCTTATATCCATGATGAAAGTGGAGCGAGCGGTCAGAGAATCGGATCACCAAACAATTACGCGATGAATCTCAGACATATCCGGACGGGATTAGATTTATCTGATATAAATAGCCCTAATGTTGCCTTTGTTCTTTGTCTAGCTTGAATTGTGTAACCTGCTGTTGGTGAGTTGTGTTGCTGTTTATGCTAAGTCTGTCTCTGGTCAAGTCTGACCATGCCAAGTCAAGTCTGTTTCAAGTCAAGTCTTCTTTTGTTTGGATTTCATCTTGTTTAAAGGGGTCATATGATGTGATTTCAATTTTTCCTTTCTCTTTGAAGTGTTACAAGCTCTTGGTGCATAAAGAAGATCTGTAAAGTTGCAAAGACTAAAGTCTCAAATCCAAAGAGATATTCTTTATAAAAGTTAAGAGTCAACCACGCCTACCTAAAACAGCTCGTTCTAACACGCCC